>NC_087580.1:8066720-8151104 GCF_036250125.1 Pseudopipra pipra
GCTTTTTTCTTGTTCTGTGACACTAATTTTAATTAGTACTTATTAATATGTCAGTGTCTGGTGTAGGCAGTGTGATTAGGAGAAGTTTTTATCATCATCTGTGGCACTAATTTTCATCAGCTTCCGACAATTTATTTCCCACATTTCCTAACTAAAATTAGAGTTGCGTTTAAGGGTTGGTAAAAGGGCACGCGGTGGCATCTGAGTGTCTGGTGGGGGTGGTGTGAGTGAGAGGTTTTGTTCTTGTCTTGTAGCACCGATTTTAATCGAGATATGTTGGCGTCTCTGCAGTAGATGCTGTGAGAGCAGTTTTCTTGTGTTCTAGCAGCGATTTTAATCAGCAGGTGTTGGCATCTGAGTGTCCAGTGGGAGTGCTGTGAGTGAGAGAAGTTTTCTTGTGTTCCAGCAGCGATTTTAATGGGCACGTGTTGGCATCTGAGTGTCTGGTGTGGGTGTTGTGAGTGAGAGAAGATTTTTTTCTTGTCTTGTGGTACTGATTTTAATCGGCACGTGTTGGCATCTGAGTGTCGGGGTAGGTGCTGCGAGTGAGAGAAGTTTCCTTGTCCTGTAGTAGCGATTTTAATGGGCACGTGTTGGCATTTGAGTGTCTGGTGGGGATATTGTGAGAGAGGTTTTGTTATTGTCTTGTAGTACCGATTTTAATGGGCACTTGTTGGCGTCTGAATGTCTGGTGTAGGTATTGTGAGACCAGTGTTGTTGTAGCAGCGACTTGAATCAGCAGGTGTTGGTATCTCAGTGTCTGGTGTGGGTGCTGTGAGTGAGAAAAGTTTTCTTTTTGTCCTGTAGCATCGATTTTAATCGACACGTGTTGGTATTTCATTGTCTGGGATAGATGCTGTGAGCGAGAAAAGTTTTCTTTTTGTCCTGTAGCATCGGTTTTAATCGGCACGTGTTGGCGTCTCTGCAGTAGATGCTGTGAGAGCAGTTTTCTTGTGTTCCAGCAGCGATTTTAATCAGGAGCTGTTGGCTTAGTGTCCGGTGTGAGTGAGAGAAGATGTCTTGTAGGACCAATTTTAATCGGCACGTGTTGGCGTCTGAGTGTCTGGTAGGGGTGTTGTGAGTGAGAGAAGATTCTTTCTTGTCTTGTAGCAGCGATTTTAATCGCACGTGTTGGCATCTCGGTGTCTGGGGTAGGTGCTGCGAGTGAGAGAAGATTTTTTCTTCTACTGCAGCACCGATTTTAATGGGCACGTGTTGGCATCTGAGTGTCTGGTGGGGATATTGTGAGAGAGGTTTTGTTATTGTCTTGTAGCGATTTTAATGGGCACGTGTTGGTGTCTGAATGTCTGGTGTAGGTACTGTGAGAGCAGTGTTCTTGTCCTGTAGCAGCGATTTTAATCAGCAGCTGTTGGCATCTCAGTGTCTGGTGTGGCTGCTGCGAGTGGGAAATTTTTTCTTGTCCTGCAGCAGCGATTTTAATGGACACGTGTTGGTATTTTATTGTCTGGGTTAGATGCTGTGAGTGAGAAAAGTTTTCTTTTTGTCCTGCAGCACCGATTTTAATGGGCACGCGTTGGCATCTGAGCGTCTGGTGGGGGTGGTGTGAGTGAGAAGTTTCCTTGTTTTGTCTTGCAGCACCGATTTTAATCAGGAGGTGTTGGCAGCTCAGTGTAGGGGCTGTGAGAGAAGTCTTGTTATTGTCTTTTAATTAGCAAGTGTTGGCATTTCGGTGTCTGGTGTAGGTAGTGTGAATAGGAAAAGTTTTCTTACTGTTTTGAGACACGAGTTTTAATTAGCGCCTCTTAACATCTTAATGTTTGCCGCAAGCAGTGTGGTAAGAAAAGGCTTTCTTATTGTTCTGTAGCACTAATTTCAATTCGCAGTTGTTAACATCTCAGTGTCTGGTGCAGGCAGTGTGATTAGGAGTTTTTATTTCCTGTGGCACTAATTTTCATCAATTTCCCAGTATTTATTTCCCGCATTTCCTAACTTAAAAAACAGTTGTATTTAAGGGTTGGTAAAAGGCAAGGAGGTAGGAAAGCACCTGTAAATTATTGTGGGAAATAGCCAGAGTAAGAAAGTTGTGAAAAAGAGTCCTCTGGGCTGTATTTTAAGCCGCTGGAGAGATCTGGGTGGTGTGAGTGGAACTGGTGTCAATAAGGCTAGCACGATTAAATCTTGCAGATAATGGTGGCCTTTGTATAAATGAGACGAGGGAGAAAGTTGGCCTCCAAATGGAACTTTAAATTATAATACAGTTTTGCAATTAATGTTATTTTTAAGGCGTAATGGAAAAGGGAATGAGGCAATATGTGGAGATAGGTTTTTCTGTTTGAGAAACCATCCAGAATGGCAGAGAGATTGCGGGAGAAACGTTTCACTCCAGGATCCCCTGCTATTAGCATTAGGAAAGGACAGGGGGAAAGAGAACCAAAAGATAAAAAGGTGCTGCTCATCATGCAGCATCGGGCAAAGGTGCTTTAAAAGAAGAAAAGGGAGAGACCTTAAGTCTCCCGGGGTTATAGATCGGGAAGAATTGAGAGCAGCACACCCCCAGTTCCCCCCCGCGGGACCTGAAGCCCCTGCAGTGGCATCAGGAGATGAATCCAGCAGTGATGGCAGTGAAGCAGGAGCCAGCGGCAGCACCCCCATCACCGCACAGGAGGAGTAAAAGGAGCCAAAAGCCCCCAGCTCCGGGCCCCCCTTGGGCAGGGAGTAGGACGGGCAGGAGAGGTGGTGAGAGTAAAGGTCCCTTTGAGTACAGCAGATCTTGATAATTGGAAGGGAGTGGTTAAGGGGTACCGAGATGATTCCAGTGAGATAGTGAAACATTTTGAAAGGATTGTTAGAAACCAATATTCTGATTGGTCGTTTATGGATTTAATGCTTAATGAGATGACTGCCTTTGATTGCCTTTGTTCACAGGCGAGCCAGAGTGCTGTCCCTTTGGCCGTGGAGAGGAGAGGAGCAGATGAAAGACTAAAGGCATTGAAAAACCCCGAATCCCATCCGGATGGAAGACACTCCTCTAGCGGCCAGGCCAAGTCCGTTCCCGGAGCCCAGGGGAACCCAGGAACGGGGAGCAGGACCTGCGGCAGCGGGATCCGCCAGGCAGGGGGAAACGGGGCACGGGAGTGGGATGCCATGTCTGCCCCACCCAGCCCAGGCAGGCCAAGGGTGGGTGATAAACAAAGTCTCGAGTTCCTATAAGTTTTTGAATGATAGTTTATTATATGGGAAAAGCAAGCACCTGGCTGGGTGACAGAGGTGGGGACCAGGTTCCTAAATCTGCACACATATTACAGGGTACATTTAGTATTTGTCTTAATTATTTTGTGCATATTAATTATATCATATATATATACATTCTACAGGTTTTTGCTAAGTATTTAATATATGGGTTTTCTTACAGCTAAAGCTAAAAGTGTTATCTTTACAGCCGGTCATAATTCATGCATTCTTGGACGAACAGGCGCCTAAAGATTTAAAGTTCTACCATATTTTATTCTTAGGATAGTAAGGAGATTTTAGGCCTCTTGACCTTGTAAGGGTCTGTTTTATTTCTTTATGGGGGTGTAATTAAGTTTTACGAGCCATTTGTTTTATTTTGATGTAATCACCCATTTGTTTCACGGATCGCAATTATTTATTTATCACAGGTGGGTGCCCTGGCTCGAGGGCCACCAGGTCTCCTGTGTGGTGGGAGATGGGAGCAGCCGGACCCCTGCACTGATCAGCGAGGGGCCGCCTGCCACTGCCACCCCCTGTGACGGTGGGTTCCCCCATCGCAGCCCAGCCCCAGCCCCGCGGATCCCACCGAGGGAAGCAAAAGCCACCGGTGGCTTCCCATGTGCACTCCCATTGTTGCCTGGTCCCTGGAGCCCAGGTGCTTGGTGCCAGAAGTGAGAGCCCTCCTCGGGGCTCGTCCCCCCCCCTCAGTGGGTAAGTGACAAAACCATCAGAGTAGCGTGTGCCCGGCCTCCTCCTTGTTCTCCAGCTCTCGTGTCTCTTGACAGCACCAGACTGGAGTCAAGCTCCACAGGGTCTTCTTTCCCCAGTGATTCAGCCAGGCCAGTTCCCTTGGCTGTGGTTTTGCTGGATAGTCAGTAGGGACAGTGGGAATCTCATTCCTGCTTTCATGCTCATCACTAATTAGATGACAAGGCATTTGGCTATTTATCAGGCATATATAATAGCAGATATAATTTCTATGTGCTCTTTTTCTGGATTAAGTGAAGGTGGCCTGTCCACCTTGGTCAGGCTTGGTAGAATTTTGTCACAGATTGGTGGTATGTGACACATCATGATCTGATTTCATTGTCATCCCCACCTACTGTCCAGGCCAGATTTAACTGGATTGTGGTGGCTCTGCATTCACAGCACTCACTTGAAGTGCTGTGAGACTTTGTTGTGAACTAAGGGGATACAACAGTACGTGCTTTGCTCCCAAACATTGTACAATATCTGCAGAGGTAAGGAGTGCTCTGGAGGGCAGGCCCTGGGCTGTCTTCTCTTTGTTCCACTTGGAGAAACACAGGTCCCTCAAAAGTTCCTCATTTTTACGGTACCATTTCCCCTGTGCTCCAAGGGGAAAGCCCATAAATACAATGTCTGCTGCATTTGTCAGATCCTAAATTTGTTGGTATTTCCCTAGTTTTTCCATTGCAGCCTCTTCCAAAGATGTGTCAGTATCACAGTGACATCCACCCCCTATGCTTGGTTGTGGATGTGATCTGTGTGTTCATTCTTTGTGTCTATACAGGTGTAGATGTTCTTATGCAGGTTCTTAAACAAGGTGATAATAGGAGGGTCTCCTCCCTTCTGTTTCAGAGCCCTTAGGATGTGCTGATGGCTCACGGTATCAAAGGCCTTTGCGATATCGACCAATAGCACTCGCAGTTCTCTGTGTCCTCAGCATTTCAGATTAGCAGTTGTAACAGTTTGGGATTTTTGGAGCATCCTGCCTGTCTTCTAAATCCTCTCTGCCTGAGATTAATGGGACATGCCTTGGCCAGCTTTGCTGTCATTGTTCTGGAAAAGAAGCTTAAAATGATTGATCCAGTGGTAATGGGCTGTGAGTTGCTGATGTCCTTCAGGTGTTCTGGTCTGGTTGACTTTTGTATTAAAATAGTCCAGCAGCACCTCACCATGTCTGGTATCACTGCTGATGCCAGCCATAGATGGAGAACTTCCATGGTCTGGGAGTGGCGAGGGTCCAGCTGCCACTGCCACCCTCTGTGACGGTGAACGGCGAGTCGATAACTAAGTGATTGCAGGTGGAGGCGAGAAACTGGAATACTTTATTGAAGAGCAAAATGTAATTTAAGGGCATTGGGGGTTGGGCATGTTAATGAGGAGGACAGGTCATGAAAATAAGGGAATTCCACAAGTTTTTACTGAAGTTACTTAATTGATTAATCTTCCCTCAGCCAGGATTACATGGGGGGAAGAGGATAAAGGGTTTAAACATGGTCTGATAAAACCATCTCAAAGTCCTTTCTTATTTTGCTGCAGGAGCCAGGCTAAGCCACATGGTTGTGCATCACCAGGTCTTGTGAGGAAGGTCCAGTCCCTCAGGTCACGGGATTTCTCTCAGTCCCTGTTGTCAAAGGTTTACTGTTCAAGCCCACTAAGCCCCTTTCTGCTGGCAGCTGGGTTTGGGCTCCTACAACGGTGAGTTCCACCGAGCCTCCAGCCCCACGTATCCCCACAGAGGGAAGGGAAGGCAACGAGAGGCCTCCCACGTGCCCTGCTATTGATGCCAGGCCCCCGGGCCCTGGGCACTTGGTGCCAGAAGTGAGAGCCCCCGTCGGGGCTCACCCCTCCCTCACTGGTGAGTGACAAAACCATCAGAGTAGTGGTATTTCACCGACGGCCGGGACACCGGTGGGTGGGTCACCCTGCACTGCCGAGCACGTGCCCGGCCTCCCACTTATTCTACACCTCTCGTGTCTCTTCCCAGCACCAGACTAGAGTCAAGCTCAACAGGGTCTTCTTTCCCTGCTGATTCTGCCAAGCCCATTCCCTTGGCTGTGGTTTCACTGGGTAGTAGGTAGGGACAGTGGGAATGTCCTTCATCCATTCATGCACATCACTAATTAGATGACGAGGCATTTGGCTGTTTATTGAACACATAGAAATGTATGTTCCTTTTCCGGGTTACATGAAGGTGGCCTGTCCACCTTGGTCAGAATGGTAGAATTTTGTCCAGAAGTCGACGTTATGTGACACGTGATGATCTGAGCCCCAGTTGTCATCCCCACGTACTGTCTGCCCTGATCCAACTGGCTTGTGGCAGCCCTGCAGCCGTAGGTATTGCTTAACTTTACTGTAAATTAAGATACAACAGTATGAGCTATTTTTGCCTTGACTATGCCATTAGCTTGCAGATAATGTGGTGTGTGGAATACCCACTGAACTCCTCCTTCTTTGGGCCAGTCTTGGACTGTAGCTGTGAAATATGACCTGTTGTCTGATTGAATTGACACAGGTTTGGGGAAGAAACTGAAGCCTGCTTTAAGAGGTTCCAGAGTGTTTGCCCCAGTTGCTGGAGGGAAAGCCTCGGCTTGTCCCAGTCCTGATCTAACTTCCACTCCTACCAACACATATTGCTTTCCTTCTGATTTCCAGAAAGGTCCAATATAGTCCAGCTGCCGTGTGTCCCCCGGTCTCTTCCTGTCTCTTATGTGCAAGGGAGGTTGTTGTAGGGGATGATGCTCTAGTCGGACTCGACACTTCCCATGCAGATATGCAGGTATGAGCCATCTCAGGAGTTACTGCCATCCTCTACTTCCTGCTTGTTTGTCTAGATCTTGTGCCCCTGTGTGCTTTTGCTTTGAGTGCAGCCACTCTAATAATTGGTCCCAGTTTTCTGCTGGAGTTTTTACGTGTGGTGGGGCTAGTCTGACCAGTTCTTCTGCCTTGTCATTCCAGTGGCTGGTTGGGATTTCAGTCTCTTGGTGAGAGGCTACTGTTGCCTAAAGTGAAAGGAAAATTCTCTGGAGAGTTTGTTGAAGTAAGGCAGAGAGCAGGTCTTTATTTAAGGCCTTAAGGTGCATAAAATATATTCATCACACACACGCAGAATAGCTGTTACAATTTTATAATACTGGCTAATTATCCTATCTAACCATTACATCCTGGCCCAAAAACTGTACATCCCCCCTCCCGCCTTCAGGCCCTCCCCTAGGCACACCTCCCCAAATTGGGTTGGTGGTCTCAAGAAAACAAGAGTTGGTCCCTCCTTCATCTTCATCATCCCTCTCTGTCCTGCTCGGCCCTCTTTCAAGGATCCTGGGTGTTCTCTACTAGTTTAGTCTAAAGTTTGATAAGGGGTGATCAAAATCTAGAATGGTGATAAAAGATTGTGGCCTTAGATACTTCCTAGAGTTAATTTTAGATATAATACTGTTAAATTGGAATAGGCCTTGCTTGCTTGTGTTAATTCACAGACAGCATATAGTTAAGTTTATAATGAGAACTGTAGCAGGAGCAGAAAAACCTTGGGGTTTCGATAAGGGGCTTTGAGGCTTAAGAAGAGGGACCTTGAAGACTGCTAAAGAAAGGTTCCTAGAGATGATACCAGTTTGGAGGTGATTGGACAGTGCCAGCTCAGCAATTCTTAGCAAAGGTGAAAAGTTTAGAGCCGAGGAAGACTCTTACTTCATCCAAAAGACCCCCAAATGAAGACCCTCAAGGGGCATTCCGAGGCGGAGTCGGAGGTGTGGTGTATGTTAATGACTTCCCCTCCCAGTTGTCAGGAATTTGCTGACTGCATCTGTAACACAATTAATGTCTATGTAACATTGTATGAGGTAAAAGGGCCAAACAAAGGGAGTAGGTGGCATATTGGGCAGAGATATTCCCTATGCACCCGGTGCCTGCATAAACATACCTACTCAGTACTCTGTGAGTTTTGGGGTTTGTTTCCACAAGTCAGGTTATATCAAACAATGTGTGTGTTATGTTGTCTAGGTGCATCTCCTCCAGATTGGGTGTTCTTGCTAAAATCTTTCTTTGGAAAAGAACATTAAACAGAGTTTCAGGAATTTGACACAAAGGGTGGTTAGAAATGACACTAAATTGTAAATACTAGGATCTAAGGATCATGCTGCAGGCCTTTCAATTTGGTCTAGGGCAGTGAGCGTATCTGGGGGAATACAGACCATTCCTCCCCTCCACCATATTCCCAGGAGTTTCACTTCTTGCGAAGGCAGTTGTACTTTTTCAGGAGGGAGATGTTTAAGAATGTGTGTTTGGGTTGACTGTCCAGGTGCAGTTTCATCTCCTGCTACCAAAATGTCATCAGTGTATTGGTATACTTTTACTCCCCGTGCAAGAGGAATGAATTACAATTCTGGTGCCAGAGTGTGGTGTGGTAGAGTGGGTGAATGCTTCAGTCTTGTAGGAGGCAGGTTAAAGTGTCCTGCTGGCCTTCCCACGTGAAAGCAAAACACTCCTGATCTTGGTCCCACAGGGGAAGCATAAAAGACACGCCTTTGACATCAACAGTGGCCATGATTTGGTGGTTTTGTTGTTGTATGGTAGCCATTAGTTCAGCAGTATTTGGGACTGCTGCAGTAAGGGGCCCTGTGTTTGCATTAAGGCGTCGGTAGTGCCCAGTTAATCTCCACTTGCCTTTTGGCTTGTGAAGTGGCCAATTCTTAGAGATGGATGTAACTTCCCCAGACCAACGCTCGTGGGGAGATCTCTGCCCTCAACCTCGAGGAGTGACTTTGGGGGGTCCCCAGCCAAGGCAGGAATCTCCACACACCCCTCCAAGGAGGGTTCTGTTGTAAGAACCTGCCCCTGTGAAAGGGGACTGGCCCTTTCAGTAGAAGGGGATGGACAGACAGTCACTGGGCTCCAGGGGTTGCCTCACCTTCAGGGGGTTCATGCAGGGTGGAAGCAGCAGCCAAAGCTCTTCCCCCAATGGGGGCACTCAAAGGGCTTCCCTTACCAGTGGGTCCATTGGTGTTTGTGATGCCAATTTGTGCCCCAAAGAAGGTGCGGAGTAACTGCTCCGAGACAGAATTTTCAGTCTATAAGCAGGAGGTATTTGTTTACGGCCAGGGAGCAGCCAGGTCACCCTGGACAGCCTGCTCCATCAGGAAACTTACAATTGAACTTTTTATACACTTTTTGCCAAGCAATTGCATCACATATTATGAATATTCATTACATTGCAACATCTACTTTCAATATTCATAACAGGTGGAGTTGAGGCAGAGTTAGAGGTGTGGTCTTTAATTTGGGGAGCACTTCGGTGGTCGTTCCTGTCTTACTTCATCATGAACTCAAGTGTCCTTTCATCATCATCTTCATAAACTTTTGAACCTTCCCTAATTTGGGTAGTTTCCTTGTGCATTTGGCAGGGATTTTCAGTATCTGGCAAGAGTACCTGATTTCTTGGCTTGTCCCTTTTCTTATCTCCCTTTGTTTTCTTCCATATGTCCTTTTTTGTGTGTGCTAGCATTTCTAGTTCTCCCCGTTCATGCCCATGTTCCCTCATGTCAGAGTGTCCTGTATTCTAGTGAATTTATTGCCTCTGCTATTTCAATACTAAGTTCTCTATGCCTTTGTTTAAGGCCTGCATTTGGTGTTTAACTCTCTAATTCTTGTAGTGCTCTACTAAATTCACTTGCCAGGTTTTACCTGGCTTCATTTGGTCAAGGCAGAGCTGTGGGTGAAGCTCTCCCCACCCTTGTAGGGCCTCCCCCGGTGTGGCTGCGCTCGTGGGTGACGAGAGTGCAGTTCTGATTGAAGCCCTTCCCGCAGTCGGTGCAGCGGAAGGGCCTCTGCCCCGTGTGTGTCTGCTCATGCCTGAGGAGATGTGAGCTGGTCCTTGCCACGGTCCGTGGGGGAAGGGAAATGGGACCGGGCACTGCAATAAGGGTTCTGACACAGCTGAGGTCTCGTGCAGCAATGCCACTTTATTCAGGGCAAACAAGGGTTTAAATAAAGCGGGTCTGAGGGGCGGATTCTAACCTGGGGAGGCGCAAGAGATTGACAACTCAGGGCAAAGTGTGATAGGGAGACAGGGGAAAGGTGGGTGGAACTCCCGGGTCTCTGAGGGAATGGGCCAATGGTAGCTCTCCCTGCACTGTGGCGCACTGTAACCAGTCGGCGGCAGAGGAGCGGGAAAACAGGGGAGACAGGGTGACAAACAACTTTGGGAGGGAAAATCTAAGGGAGAAATGGGGACAATGTGGAGGTATGACAGAATTCATAAAATTTAACAATAAACTGGGGTGCATAAGAATTCATAAACACACAACAATAAACTGGGGAAAAACTGTCAGTCCGGTAGGTGAATTATCCAGTAAGTAACAGGTCCCTTTAGATCCCATTTATGCTTTTCCAGGCAACATCTTTCCCAGTCTGTCTTCTCATCCAGCACATCTCCCCCTTCTCTGTCTTTAATCGTGGTGACATTCACAGTTACACTGCGGATGATCATCTGGCGAACACAAATGATGAAACACGGCAAACAGGCACACAAGAAAACGAGGGCAAATAGGGAAATTACTAGCATGGTTATAATTTTGCGGGACCATTGAGGAAGGGAGGGAATTTTTAGCCAATCAAAAAGTCCATCCAGTCCCTCATCACGGGACTGGTGGATATCTTTTACGAGATTTTTTAATTGATGTGTGCTTTCATAAACTGACTGCGAATGGTCTGAAAAATTCATGGAGCACATTCCTTCGAACTCCTGGCACCCCTGACCGTGTGCCAGGAGTAGGAAGTCAATGGCAGCACGATTTTGGAGACTAACTTCCTTCAGTTTTTGAGTGTCTTCTAGCAAACCCTCAAGTGCTTTTGTGGTTGCATTTGCCTCCTTGGTCAACCAGCAACCAAGGTGGGAAAGTAAGGAAAGGGCATGGGCAGTTCCTATCCCGGGGATAGGGAAGGAAGCCCAAAAGTTCTTCATGTGGGACCAAATGTCAAGGCTGGAATCACAGTCCGCCGGGAAGGGTAGGGGCGGTGGCAGAGTAATGATTGCATCAGTCACACGTGGTGCTGCATTAATACTGGGAGGAATGACTGGGCTCTTTGGGGCAACTTTGGGTGTTTTTGGAATGGTTTTAGGTTCAGATTTAGGGAGCCTCCAAATTTCCAAATCTTTTTGAAGGTTGGGGAACCATCCTCTTTTTATACGGAGGGACCTTTTGACTTTATTTTTGGGAGAAATCACTTGATCTGCTAACTGAAACTTCGCCGGGTTAAACAGTGCCAACTTTCCTACTGTGCAGGGACCCCCTTCCGGGTCGGCAGGAATACCCTGCCACGCCCGATCCCCGCACAGGAGGAAGAACCCTTTGGGGAGCCTCATGTCCCTAGGAAGATGCTCTGTTGGCACTGTGGTGGCGATTGAACTATTGCACCACGGCGAAATGGTCCCTCTGTAAATTAGTTTGTGTCCGGTTACATTATGAGGGGTGAACAAAACTGGTTGAGTGTAGCGGTGGAAAATAACACCACTAACAGTGGGTAAGGAACCAAGTAAATCAGTTTCTTGAAAGGGAGCATTGGTGAAGGTTTGTGCTGCTATAACCTGCGCTAAATTGGGTGAATTCAGTGGTAGGGACCCCATGCTCCAGGTTTGGGACACAAATGTGTTCCATTCGACACCCGAAGTTACGGGAATCCCCACTAAGCAGGTTTTGAAGGGGTTGCTGGCGCTGGTCAAGGCCAGGCAAAGGTGTCCGTGCCCGTGGCCTTGGCCAGCGTTACCCACAAGTTCTCTGAAGGTTGGCTCATCCAGTCTCTTAGTGGCGACATGATGATGCGAGGGATGAGTCCGATGATAACACTCAGGAAGATGTAAAACGGGAGTGCTTGCATCTTTCTCTTCAAGTCTGGGAGATCTTTATCCGCTTAGCAGGGACCCACTTCGGCCCTTCTGAACCTGCCAGATGGTCGGCAATCTGGTTTCCCTCCGCCACAGGACCGGGTAAAGTAGTGTGTGACCTGGTGTGGACAATATAATAGCCGAATTCTCTTCGAATTGGTGTGGGAGGAATATCCACTCCCATAAACAGAAGTCCTTGCAGTCGCGGGTAAACTGGCCCAAGAGGGCCAAAGGCTGTTTCTGTTCTCGGATTACTACTAGGGAGGATGGCAGTCCTTCCATCCTCCTGCATGATTGTCTCTGGGTGATTTTCTTCTCGACAGTGGATAAGGCCTTTTCTGCTTGGTTGGAGCGATGCTGGTCTGCCCTCTGGTCCGTAGATTGTTAGCACTTCCTTGCTCCTGACGGGATACTGTGATCCCCCTGCCCCACTGACTTTGACGTTAGCAGTCTGGGCTGGCCAGGCGTATGGACAGTCCTTGGAGGCAATGATGGTAATGTCCTCCACTTTGACCTTCTGCGGGTGCCTAGGTTGTGAAAAAGAAACCAGACACGTTAAAAGTGGACGGGAGGTTTTCAGCGAGGTCGTCCAATGGACTTCCCTCAGTGCTTCCTCCCTCCGCTCCTCATGTGAGGATTTCACGCAGAGTAAGTCGTCTGTGGAGACCGTCTTCGCCACGGGGAAGAGGTCCTCCAGCTGCACGGGAGGGAGATGCACAGTTAGGCATATAGCAATATTTGTGTTTGTAAGTCCTGTCAGGAGGGTGGGTACAATAAAGATTCCCTTAGCCACTGCTGAGAAATGTGATATCATTAAGTATGTTTTGTCAGGATCTACAGGGGCAGATGGCCTGACTCTGGCCAATTGCTCATAAGAGCTTAGGTGTGTTGAAGGGTGGACGATGGAGAGAATGATCCAATTAAGGGGAATACATTGATTTTTAACTGGAACAGGGTCTGCCAAATTAGAGGAAATACACGGGACAGGAATAGGGTCTGTTGGATTCAAGGGAATAGAATCTGCCGGAGGCTTTGGGCTTACAGGGTAGCAGGGTGTGGTGTGGGGCGCAGGATTGAGCGGAGAGCAGGGGTAATTTGTGTCGTCGCGCCCCCCCGGGCGCTCTGCTCCCCGTTTCCCGACGGCCCACACTCACATGACCGAAGGTCCGGCAGTGACGAGAAGGTCACTCGCTTTCGCAGCCTAGGTGAACGGCGCGGAGGGAGAGGCTCTCCGTTGATATTTGTGAGGGATCGGCAACTGGAAGTCCAGTGCTGTCCCTTCCCGCACCTGCGACATAAAGTGTTGGGTAAGTCAGGGGTAGATTGAGACAACTTTGGACAATGTTTTTTAAAGTGTCCCTTCTCCCCGCACTCGAAACAATGATTGGGACCAGAGAAAGCGGCAGCCATCAGACGTGCTTTATGGGAGTTCGATCCTATATTTTTGCACGCCTCTATCATGTCTAGTAGAGTGGGATCTTTTAAAAGCTTAAGTGCTTTTTGGCAGTCCTCATTAGCCTTTTCGATAACCAATTTATTAAATAAAATTTCCTGGCATTCTTTCTGAGGAACTTGCCGGGCAATAGCCTCTTTCAGCTGAGTTATAAATTCTGTGAATGGTTCTTTTACGCCCTGATTAATCATGGTAAAGGAGGGGGTCGGCACATAAGCGTCGGCCACCTTCTTTAGGGCCTCTAATGCCAATTCTTTAGATTTATCTAACAATTTAGGGTCTAATTGTGCTTGATCCCCTCTACGAGCGTAATCTCCCTCACCATAAAGCATGTCTGGCTTGCCGTAGGGGGATACCTCGCCTCTCCATTCGGTCATTCACCCAGGTCACTACTCACTTTTTCCACTCCGCCTCAAAGACTGAGGCCTGTACGGTTGTCAGTAATCCTCCCATCACCGCCCGTACATCAAATGGAATTAATGTGTACGCTAAGAAAAAGGACTCGAGTAACCCAGTGGTAAAGGGGGCGCCCAACCCATACTCCACGATAGCTTTCTTTATGTCTTTTAACATGGGGTATGAAATTGGACGCCATTCTGGTGGTTTGCCCTCTTCATAATATACAGGAAAGGCCCTTAAGAACTCTGTGTCTTTGGCGGATGCCGCCTCTTCCCGGAAGGCTCTCCAGATATCCGGAGCGTCAGATGGTTCCTCCCAGGAGTGTGGCACCCAGTGATAATCGGAGTGGGGGTACTGGCAGGCGGAGTAGGCCTCGGGGGCCTGGGCCTTATGGGCGTGGCCATCTTGGCGGATGTTACCTTGGGCCTTTGCCCTTGCCCCGCCCACTGCACCGTGTGGTTTCCGGGAGGGAGAAGGTTCCGGGGAGGAGACTGGAGTGGCGGAAGTGGGCGTGGAGGAAGGCGTGTCTGGGGAGAGGCTCCGCGCGCGCGTATACGGGGGCGGAGGCGGCGCTGTGGGTGGAGCTACGAGAGCCCGCCTCCGCTTTTCCCGCGTCGATTTTTCCCGCGAAACCCGGGGCCCCGCCTCCTCGACTCCATCTCGAGATCGACGCGATCCTTTTCTTCGCGCCCTCCCGCCATCTTGGGACTCGCTGTCCGTCTCCCGCCCGCCATTTTGTGCGTTGGAGCCGATGTCCTTCTTTTCCCTCCCGCCATTTTGGTGGAAACTTGCGGTGTCCTTATCCGAGTGAAGAGTGTCCGTGTCAGTATTTTTAGTGTCCTTGTCCGTGTCTGGTTTGTTCTCTTCTATTAACTTGGAGGATTCAGCGCCTTGGTTGTTATTGCTGATGTTCTTGTTCATCATCTGGTGCTGAAGCACCATCAGAACAAGCCTCCAGGCTATCAGCGCCTCCTTAGCAAGCCGGTCACCCTTGCCGCTCTCTCGCCATAGCTGGAATCCGATGGCTTGCCACTTATCAAATGTCGTGTTGTCATTAACTTGGTGACCATGACGGTCAAGCCATCTGGCGAGGGCTTTCGCTGATTTCTTATCCAGCGGGTGACCGTGCTCTATCACAAAGTCTTTGAGGCGGCGGTAGACAAATTTCTGGGAGGTGGAAAGTGTGAGCCCCATGATGTTAATCGGGTTTCTCACCACACTTCCGGATGTTATTCCTCCCTTTTTAGTTTTGATTACGGAGATGAGGTGTTGGGTGAGGGTGTTAGGGATGTCCCCTGCAGCTCACCTTTCCAGGCGTGCGACCCGTGCGACTCGATGGAAGTCCACAGCCGTCAGCTATGCAGAGGAGGGTCGGCAGGACGAGCTCCGCTCCTGGAGTCGTCTGAGCCCAGCAGCAGCACAGGAGTTCTCCTGATACAGGAGACCTCTACTGTGCCCCACGTTGGGCGCCACTTGCCACAACCCGCGGGAAAAGGAATAGGATCGGGCACTGCAAATCAGGGTCTTGACACAGTAGAGGTCGAGGAGCAATGCCAAACTTTATTAGGGAAACAGTAACTTATATAGGATAGGTTTAGGGGTGGAGTCTGGGCTAGGGAGGAGCATAGGACTGACAACTCAGGGATGAATGTGATTGGGTAACTGGGTAAGGAGGGGAGGAGTTTAGGGTGTAACTGGGGAAATGGGCCAATGGCAGCTACCTCTGCACTGCACCAAACATCAGCCAATGGCAGGCAGAGGAGCGGGAAAACAGGGTTAAGGCGGGAAAACTGTGAGGGGAAGAAGGAGACAATATGGAGGATAATTTTAAAAACAACAACTGGGGGTACACACAATCATATAACAATATAACAATAAACTGGGGAAAAGTGGGGTAAAACTGTCAAGTTCGGGGAATGTCACATCCAGTATAACAGTGTCCAATCCCGTATAAAAATGTCCATTTATGGGTCATAAATCTTTCTCCAAGCTTCATATTTTTGCCACTCCGTCTCTTCTCCTCTGATATAGATAAAATGAGGCTATAATTTCGATTGCAAGGTAAAAAGGTTTATTAATGCTAACAAGCAAAAGCGGCCAGCCGGGCGACCGGGGAGACCCTTGCTCCACCACAGTCAGCAAAATGGGGAACCGAAACAGCAGCAATTATACCCTTGGTTGACACCACCCCCCTGAGTCATGTCAATAGTCCATTGGTTGGGGGTTCGCAAGCTGCTCCCTGTTTGGTTCCTCTTTCGCGGGCAGATCTGTGGTTGGTCCTTCTAATCCCGGGAGTCGGCCGTTGCTGAGGGGCTTCCACCAATGAGGTTAAAGTTATTAGTCTCTATGAGGTCGTGGTTCTGGAACTTTCCATAGGGTGATGTCATCTAGTCACAAGACTCCTCATGACTCCTCATGGCTTGCCCCTTTACATTAGTCCATATCAATATGCCTGTAACAAACAACTTCAAAAACACTGAATTACTCTGCGTTGTGTTCTGCAATAGTCAAATTTATGGTTAAGGATTCCATAATCACTCTACTCATAACTTTTAATAACATAACAACTTAATTAACCCATTTCTTGAACAGCAAATTTCCTTGGTTTACTTATAACAATTCCCCCCTCCTAATTTCCTCATACATTTGCTGGTCAAGTCTAATCATTGCTTCTCTAGATGCCTCTGAAAGAGAAGCCTGGTCTTCATCAGAAGACCTTCTACTCATATCTTCATATTGTTGTTTTATGGTCAATAGCTGCGCTTTTTCAATCCTATTTTTAGCAAACGCAACGATTTTGTTGAGAACACATGGTCCGAAAATTAGGGAAGCAAATAACACTACCAACGGCCCTGCCATGGTTGAGATCAGGGCTGTCAGCCACGGGAACTGATTATGCCAAGTATCTAGCCAACTTTGTGTGGCCTCTTTTTCTCTTTTTCTTTGCAAAATTCCCTCACGTAATTTAGACATTGACTCTTTGATAACCCCCGAATGATTGGCATAAAAGCAACATTCTTCACCCAATGCTACACATAATCCTGCCTGTTGTAAAAACAGCAAATCTAATCCTCTCCTATGTTGTAAAACTACTTCCGAAAGGGAATTTAGAGAGGTCTCTAAAAAGGATATAGATTTTTCTATTTGGTCCAAATCTTCATCTACAACTGTTCTCAACGCAGTTAGTCCATAACTATGTTGTACCAGAGAGGCAACTCCAGTTCCCGTAGCTCCTAACCCTAATATCATTGCTATCGTTACACTCACTAGTTCCCTTTTTTGTAGTTTAGGTTTACTCACTTCCCAAGATTCGAAAACAGACTCTTCAGAACGATATAATATGCGAGGTAATACTGTTATTTGAATACAAAATTCATTATTCCTTTTAAAGGCGGAAACGGACACACATGGAACCAGACCTGTTTTTGAGCAAATCCACCATCCACCTTGATGTGGTATGACCCACTTATTACTTCTCCCTTCCACTTTATTTACCTCAATACCACATAAATCCCTACTACTTGGTGAAACATTCCCAATACATGCTCCTTGCCCACTAATTTGTGACATAGAGAGACCTATTTCTTTTTCTCCCAATCTGCACTGGCTCGGGTTATCTTCAGTGCTAAAATTAAAAGTGAGATTCAACCCTACTCCCTCATAAAAGGGAGGTCTCACATTATAGCATAACCAGCAGGACTCCGTCATCTCAGGATCTGTATAATTAATTGCTCTATATGATGAGTCTACCATGTTTAGCATTGATCTAATTCCACCATATGATACCTCATCCTTTTTTACTGGTTCGGTGGGGAGAATTTGGGTACCCTTTGAATCTTGTGACGTTGATCCGATAAGGATTTTATTCTCTCTTTCCCTCTCTTTTTCTTGATTGTTTCCCTTGGATTCCTTTATTTCCAGATTGGGTCCTAAAAACTGAGAATATGTAGTTAGTGGCTGTTTTCGTATGGTCACATATTCACCCGGGTCTGCTGACAATCGGTCTAGCCTCACTCCCCATGTTCGGCCAGTTAACCATCCCCGATCTTCATGGTTGAGAATCTGGACCTGCAAATATTCACAATTAGATGGTTCATTGGGGAGAACAAGTCCTCCAAGGGCAGGTGGTGTACAATGTGGGGGTCCCCACTGCACCCGTAAGTACTTACCTGGTTTCTCTGGCCTCCAAGCAGTAGCTATTGTTTTCACTTATGGATTCGGTAGAACTTGTTCTACACCTCATACAATGGGGTTGTCCCCTGATTGAAATACAGCGCCACTGTTTACCGCAATTCTTACACTTACACACCACCCAACTATAATGAGTAGATCCGGGATGTTTTATGCAGGATATTCCATGTGGGTCGCGTCCACCCGGTATGTCTGTTTCCACCTCGCAGCAAAAAGGCAAAACCGTTTGAGTTCCTACTATTCTATACAGTCCTGAACCTCCAGTCTGGTCAGGTATTCCTTCTAAATTCCAGGGAACGTAATACGCTCTCCTTAAAGTCTGTCCTTGGGGTATCTGGAAAAAGGAATACAAACTGGGCCTTACACCTTCTTCTTCAAAGTTCATCTGTGGGCCGCACTCTCTTTATTTTCATCTGCAAGTTCCCAGGATTCGAAGTCACCCTCCACTCCAAATCCTTTATCGGTCCTTTCACTCGTGAGGCATGAGTCCACCCTCGCTCAGCTGTCCTTATTGCGGTATCTGTGGTGAGAAGAACGACAAATGGCCCCTCCCACTGTGGAGTTAGTGATGTTTCTCTCCAGGTTTTAATTAACACCTGATCACCCGGTTGAATTTTATGTATAGCTAAATCCAAAGGAGGTCTTTGAGTTACCAATCCTTTCTTTCTTAACTCTTGTCTCCTCCTCATTAATTCAATAATATTCTCTCTTAAATGTATGTCTTCAACCTTAGGGTGATCTACTGGGGTCCCAAACTCATAAGGCATACCATATAGCATTTCAAATGGTGAGATACCTGTATCTGTCCAAGGTTGAGTTCGGATGTATAGTAGTGTCAAGGGAAGACACTTTACCCAATTCATTTTAGTCTCTATCATCAATTTAGTCAGATGTTTCTTAATTTCCCCATTCATTCGTTCTACTCTCCCCGAACTCTGAGGGTGCCAAGGGGCATGATATTCCCACTTGATGCCTAGCAGCTCTGTTATTTCTTTAATTACTTTTGAAGTGAAGTGAGTTCCCCTGTCTGAATCTATCACCGCAACCACCCCATACCTAGGTACAATTTCTTCTAATAAGATTTTAGATACCACTTTAGCTGTACACCGAGCAGTGGGAAAGGCTTCCACAAAGTGTGTCAAATGATCCACTAACACCAATAAATACTGATATCTCCCTACTTTTGGTAATTCTGTAAAGTCAACTTGAATTTTCTCAAATGGTCTTTTTGCCAATTCCCTTCCTCCTTTGATTTTCTCTCTCAAATATCCTCTATTCACCTTTTTACAAGTCAGACATCCTTCCAAGACCTTCTTAGCTATGTCATACACTCCGACACATACATATCTATTCTCAAAATGATCTACCAAGGCTTGGGTACTCCAATGAGTCTGCCCGTGCAATCTACCCATAATCCTACGGGCAAGGCCCTTAGGAATCACTTCTCTCCCATCTGACAACAACCACTTTCCCTGTTCTTCTCTTGCACCGACTTGCAACAATTTTTCCTTCTCTTGATTGCTAAAAGACTTGGGGACCTGTTCACTTCCTGGCTCTTGTTCACTCACCACCAGCAGAGCTGCTTTCTTTGCCTCAGCGTCAGCTAGGTTATTTCCTCTGGCTGTCACTTTCAGTCCCTTCTGATGACCTTTCACATGCACCACTGCAATCTGTTTCGGGCCTCTTAGAGCTTGCAACACCTCTCGAATCAGATTCTCATGAACTAGCCCTTTTCCTTTTGCATTTGTTAGCCCTCTTTCTTCCCATATCTTTCCAAAAGTGTGTACTATTCCAAAAGCATACTTTGAGTCTGTGAATATAGTTCCTACCTTCCCTTCTAACAGCTGAAGAGATCTTAACAAGGCATAGAGTTCACATACTTGAGCCGACCAAGTACCACATAAAGATCCAGATTCCCTAACTTGAAAGGTAACTCCATCCACTATAGCATAGCCTGATCTCCTTTTTCCATCTACTACTCTAGACGAACCATCGATATAGAGCTTTTCACCTGTATCTAATTCCTCTTCTTCTAGATCTTCTCTAATTTTTGTCTGGAGACTTATAACCTGGGTGCAATCATGCACTATATTTCCTTGAGGTTCACCATACAAAAACTGAGCTGGATTCTGTAAATGAGTTACTTCCAATTCCAACTTAGGAGTATTCAACAAAATACTCTCATATTTCAACAACCTGCTATCAGTCAACCACTTCTCTGCCCTTTGTTTCAGTACTCCTCTGATATTGTGAGGGGTATATACCTTTAAATCCCCACCAAAAGTAATTTTTACAGCTTCTTCTACCAAAAGCGCAGTAGCCACTATGGCCTGTAAACAGGTGGGCCAACCCCTGCTGACTGGGTCTAGGATTTTTGAATAGTATCCTACAGGTTTCTTATGTCCCGCCCATTTCTGAGTTAATACACCATAAGCTGATCCATTTTCCACATTTACAAACAGATAAAAGGGCTTCCTAGTGTCTGGAAGACTAAGTACAGGAGAATTTATTAAATCCTCTTTTAATGCTTCTAGCTTACTCTCATCCTCATCATTCCACTTTACTAATTTCTCCTTGGTCAATTTTTCATATAGGAACTTTACCTTGTTGCTATAGTTCTCTATCCATTGTCTACAGTATCCCAAAAGTCCTAGTATCTGTCTGATTTGCCTTTTGTTCTTAGGTGCAGGTAGGGACAGTATTCCTTTTACCCTTTCTGGGTCTAACCCTTTACATCCTTTACTTAACCAATGTCCCAGGTACTTTACCCTCTCTTCAGTAAATTGCAACTTGGACTTAGACACCTTTAGGACCTTACCTCCCAAAAAATTCAGGAGCCTAATGCTTTCATCTCTTACAGATTCTGCATCTTTCCCAGCTATCAGCAGATCATCAACATATTGCACCAACACTGTACCCTCTCTAGGTTTGAAGGACTCCAGCAACTGTTCCAGAGCTTGCCCGAACAAATTTGGCGACTCTGTAAACCCCTGGGGCAAGACTGTCCATCTCAACTGCTGCTTCCTATAGGTATCAGGGTCCTCCCATTCAAATGCAAAATAATTTCTACTTTCCTCCTTAAGAGGGCACGTCCAGAAGGCATCTTTTAAGTCTATTCCACTATACCATTGATGTTCTGGGGATACTTGACTCAATAAGGTGTATGGGTTAGCAACCACTGGGAATCTTGTCACTGTTCGCTTATTCACTTCCCTCAAATCTTGCACCAACCGATAAGTTCCGTCTGGCTTTTTAACCGGTAAAATGGGCGTATTGTGAGGGGACATACAAGGTTCTAACAATCCTTTTGCCAATAATCTTTCTATAGTGGGCTTTAGGCCCACTCTCCCTTCATTAGGAATTGGGTATTGCTTCACCCTGATAGGTCTATCTGGATCTTTAATAGTTATTTCAGGTGGCTCAATATCTAACTTTCCCACAGTATCAGAAGTATACCACACTTCTGGATTAATCCTAATTTCATCTTCTGCCGTAAGGGCATAAATTTTTACCTTCAGCTGTTGTTCTGATACTTCCAAATTAATTCCCAATTCAACCATTAAATCCCTTCCTAATAAATTATACTCTGCCTCTGGGACTAACAAAAAGGTTCCCAAGGCAAACTTATTGGAAGCTTCTATTTCAACATTCTTAATCATGGGTACTTTGAAAGGCTCCCCTTTTGCTCCAATCACTTGAACTTTGTCGGATGATATTACACATCCTTGAGGTAGTTGTTGTACAGTTGATCTTTCTGCTCCCGAGTCCACAAGGAACTCTATAACTTGTTGCTGAGGACCCACTTTCAATTTTATCAAGGGCTCTGTATTCTTTGGGGTCCCCAGCAGATAGAGCCCCTGACCCCTCTAATCTTCTAAAAAGATCTGCTCGTCTTTCTGCTTCTTTCTGCAATTCCTCTGAATATGTCCTTTTTGGCCACAATAATGACACTCAACTTCTCTGAAATTTACTCTCCTACTTCTACTTGGCTGTGTCCTGTCATTAAGCCTAAAGGACTCCTTTCTCTCCTTTTCCCTGTTACTATTTTGCTCTCCTCTGATGGCTGCTACCAAAACCCTTGTCTGTCTCCTCTGCATGTCTTCCTTTTTCTTTTGTTTTTCTTCTTCTCTTACCTCATCTCTCCTAACATACACCTCCTGAGCTTCTCTCAACAACAAATCCAAGCCTTTTGTTTGCCAATCTCTATTCTTTTCTAACTTTTTCCTGATATCTTCCCATGATCCCTGGACAAACCTAAGCTTGAGTACCGCCTGTCCCATAGCATCATCCTCAGGATCCATCCCTGAATACAATTGGAAACTCTTTCTCAATCTCTCCAACCAATCTGTGGGTGACTCGTCTTTCTTTTGATATTCCTTAAATGCTCTGTCTATATTCTGTCCTCTAGGGACAGATTCTCGTATTCCTTGCACTATTATACTCCTCAGATCATCCATCTGAGCCCTGTCATCTGGTCTCTGGTTGTCCCAATTAGGCTTTTCAAGGGGCCACTTAGTCTCAGCAGCTGGACCTTGCTGATGCCTTCTATCCCAATTTCTCATGCCAGCTGCTCTAATCATTCCCCTTTCCTCCACTGTAAATAAAATGCCTAATATAGCTTGCATCTCATCCCAAGTATAAGTATTAGGCCCTAAGAATTGATCAAACCTTTCGGAAACCCCTATGGGGTCCTCTAAAAGATTCCCCATTTCCTTTTTAAAAGCTCGGACATCTCCGGAGCTAAGGGGCACCGATACAAATCCTATACCTCCCTGCCTCCCCGTTAACGCTGTCTCACACAGGGGATATAACTGTGACTGTGGAGGGGGATGTTCAGTTTTTGGGTGAGTCTTTGTCATGTCATTGGTTAGAAACGACTCACTAACCCTATTAGCTGATAGGGGGGTAGAAGTGGACATCAAAATGGAGGACTCCCGCCCTTGCGCAGACAAAATGGCGGATTCCCGCCCTTGTTCAGATAAAATGGCGGATTCCTGCCCCGTTGGACACAAAATGGTGGATTCCCGCCTTTCTGATGGCAGAAGATAAGTTTCCCGCCCTTGTGTAATTGAAATGGCGGATTCCCGCCCTGACTCAGGTAAAATGGCGGGCTCTAACACTGTTGGAGCACTGGGTATCACTTTACTATCCTCACTATATGGAGGAATATAAGGTGGAGGTGAATTCCATAATTCAGAATTCTTATTAGAGTCCACTCGCTTCCCTTTTTCTTTTAGAGGAAACAGTCGGGTAGGTGTACTAGCTCCCAGCCAGATAACAGCATATTGGCTTTCCTCTGGACAATAAGGTCTTTTATCATTAACATGGTAATTCAAGATCTCACAAATCCAACCTTCTAAAGTACCATAAATTGGCCAGTATATACCATTTCCTATCTGCCTACCTCCCCACACTTCAATGCAATAATAGATCATCTTGTTTTTCGACTTCCCGAGAGCATGTGGATTACTATTCCAATCCCTCAACACTATTCCTAGTGGGCTATTTGATGGAATGCCCTGCGACCTAGCCTCAAAGTCACTTCTCTCAAATCTTCTCCCCTCCAGAGAGTCTGTTTTAATCTTACTCTCAGTTTCACTTCCCTTTTCGGTAGATAAATCCCTAACACGGTTCCTTTCACTCTGGGAGCTGCAGCTGCCTAGTACAGACTGTCTATTCTCCCGAGGGCACTTCTTAGCTAAATAAATTTTACTCCCTAGTCCTTTCCCTCTCCGGGAGCCACCAGACTTCAGGAGCTGTTCCCCATCAGAGGACCTACCTGGCTGCTCTACCGTACAGCCACCCATGGGTGGGGAAGCCTTGCTCTTCCCTGATCCCATCTTCTGGAGTGCCTTCTCTCACACACACAATCACTCAAATCACAAACACTTCCCTCTGGTCGTGGTCTGCTCCCTCGCGGGCTACAGAAACCGCACTACTGAGAGGTCCACAATCGCTTCGTCCTCAGAGGACGTCTCAAGCAGGCACACCCCAGGACCCCCTCCCAACCGCCAAGGGGGTACGCTAGACTCACCTCTCCGTGGATGAGTCCTCGCTCGTTCTGGCAGTGCTGCTCAGAGCACTGGAGCGGCCCCTCCCCAACCAGACAACCCACAGCCACCTCGCCTTCGATTAACTGCTGCCCTCAAACAGAGCTCGCCACAAGTTCCTAGCTACCCTTGAGCCAGGCGTTGTCTGGATCCGCATGCAGAAATTACGGAGATCTGCAGAAACCTACTTCCTTTTGCTTGTTTGCCTTAACAAACTGGTCGGTATGGAGAGGCTGAATGACAGAATCTCCAGGGGCCGTCCAAAAATGGGACGGGGGCGCCCTTCCCAAAGAGTGTTTCTATCACTCAGGGGTCTCCATCCGAGTCACGGCACCAATTGATATAGGTAAAATGAGGCTATAATTTCGATTGCAAGGTAAAAAGGTTTATTAATGCTAACAAGCAAAAGCGGCCAGCCGGGCGACCGGGGAGACCCTTGCTCCACCACAGTCAGCAAAATGGGGAACCGAAACAGCAGCAATTATACCCTTGGTTGACACCACCCCCCTGAGTCATGTCAATAGTCCATTGGTTGGGGGTTCGCAAGCTGCTCCCTGTTTGGTTCCTCTTTCGCGGGCAGATCTGTGGTTGGTCCTTCTAATCCCGGGAGTCGGCCGTTGCTGAGGGGCTTCCACCAATGAGGTTAAAGTTATTAGTCTCTATGAGGTCGTGGTTCTGGAACTTTCCATAGGGTGATGTCATCTAGTCACAAGACTCCTCACGACTCCTCATGGCTTGCCCCTTTACATTAGTCCATATCCATATGCCTGTAACAAACAACTTCAAAAACACTGAATTACTCTGCGTTGTGTTCTGCAATAGTCAAATTTATGGTTAAGGATTCCATAATCACTCTACTCATAACTTTTAATAACATAACAACTTAATTAACCCATTTCTTGAACAGCAAATTTCCTTGGTTTACTTATAACATCCTCCAACAGTCCTCCTCATCTCCATTGTTTTCATTTTCAGTGTCAGAGAGATTGTTTTTATTTTCTCTGACTGAGTCTGGTGTAAATGACTCGTAAACTTCTGGAAGTAAAGCCAATTTATCCCCTTGTATTAAAGATTGAGTTGCCTGCCAGTTCTCTATCTCCTTTGAGCTAGAGAACTCTTAACTGTTGCAATTCAGTTTCATCTGATGTTGTTACTAAGGGACTTGATGTTTCATCTGATTTGGCTACAAAAGGTTTCCAATCATTAGGATCAGTTTGAGTGGCTGTTGGTACATGCATAAGCCTCATCAACCAGCCCATTTTGTCAGTTTATGTAGTTTGTCCATCCAAGTGAGAGATGACAAGGTTAACAGTACCCCTCAATATCTGTCAGCCTGTGCCCAACTTGAGCCTGTGGGCAAGGTTCTGGGTAAATAACTTCTGTAAGTTATTATCAAAAATTTGTATCACTTTCATTTGATTACTCTCGCTGGGCAGTGACTCCAGACGATAGGGAGAGAGAGGCTTTAACCCCTCCTCCGAGCTGGGGCCGAGGCCGACTTAGTTACCTGTAAAGGGCATCCAGCGGGACCACGAGGAGGTGCGACCTCTGCGGCTGAGCCCAGTCAGTAACTCTGCTCCACCTTAGGAGAGTGATAGTTACTCCCGCCGTTTACCTGCACTTCACTGAATTTCTTCCCTTTGCCATGGAGAGCTCTGGGCAGAAATCCCAGCGCGTCAGCCCCCGCCGTGGGCCTTGGCGAGGCTTGGCTTTGATTAAACAGTCGGATTGCCCTGGTCCGCACCAGTTCCGAGCCTGGTGCTGAGCCCTGGCCAAGGCGGGGCCCTGGGGTGGGGCCCCCTCTGGGGACCCTCCCCCACCTGAACCGTGGAGCTGATGTGTCCCCACCGGGCAGAGCGGGAACCCTCCAGACCCAGAGGGTCCACCCTGGGGTGGAGCTGGCACGAGTAAATTGGGATAATGAGTGATTGGTCACTCAGAAATCTGAACATGAAATAACACGTTCTTTAGAAGATCTGGTGAAGGAATTGTACTTTCAGTTAAATGAGGAGAAGGAAGAAGAGATGCAGGTGGAGGGGCTGCTGCTGGTGAGCACCGTGTTGGAAAGCTTCCCCCAGAGCTTTGGAATGCACATGAGAGAGAATCCGAGGGAAGAATTGCAGGATGTAGAACCTGTGACTCAAACCTTCTGTGTTCAGTGGAGGAGTTTGGGAGATGGTGAATGAGTGTTAATCTGATAAAGAGCAAAACCTAACGTTTGCATTGACAGCTGATGACGAGGAAGTAACATTACGACCCTTAATTAAAACTGAAACCACAAACGATTGTCAGGGTCAGCAAACTGCTACTAAAATGGTTGTGGAGATGTGAAGGTCTGGCCATAAATGAGGTGAGATTGAAATCTGGTCAGTATTAAAGCAGTGGGATGGTGAGGGGCCAGGTGTGCTTCCCGGGTAGCAAAGAGTTAAAATCACTGCAGTAAACAGAGCAAGTGGGATCTGCCAAACTGCTGAGGTGACTTTATGGCTCCTGGTTGAAAAGTGGAAATCTGGTAATCTTAACCCTAAAGGAAACACAGGGACTGTGCTCTCACAGTGCTGGGTTTGCTGCAACACCAAACAGAATTTCTGAAGTTACAGCTAATTTGGCTCCACTGACAGCTGCAGCATTAAGTGTTGCAAACCCAGGAGCCACAGTAGCAGCACACCCGTGCTTCAGCCCTGGAGGAGTGGTCTCAGCCTTCCCTCCTAATTCTCCTCCCTGGGCAGTTTATTACAGACAGCTGAATACCAATGCTTGGCCTTTAACAGCTGCTCTGCCAACCAGAGGGGACCCCCCTGAAAAATAGGGGAAGTTTGTGGTGTTTTCTCTTTCCAGGAATGCCAGCACTGCCCCCACTGAAGATGAGAGGAAGGAGTTGCAAGCAGGGCAGCTGCCAGCGGATTTCCCCGAGAAGGCTCACAGCCAGCCAAGATGGGATAATCATTTTTCCCTTAGGCCCTTTGAACTGTGGTTACTTGCTGCTTGAGTAGCATCCTGCCAGACAAGACATTCTTTCTTCTTTTTCAGGATTGGTCTGTATTAGGCCAAATTTTCCCTTTCTTTTCCTAGGAACCTGCTGACAGGTGAGACCCAGCTGCCTGAAACCGATGGAGCTTTTAACTGCCCCATAACTGCTTGTGCTGTCAGTTTATTAATGTTTGTGATTTGTTCGTGTTTCCATGGCAAGCAACTTGTTGAGAACTAAAAATATTAGGAGGATTTTATAGGACAAACCATTCTGTGTATTGCCAGTTTGATTTTTGCTAAGTTTATTTTGTCTTTTTACTAAAAAGAATGGGGTGGGGAAAGCTTTTGTCTTATGGACGTATAAGTTTGTCTCAGAAAACTCAATCAAATTTAGCCTGGGAGTTGGTACAAGGATTTATGCCTATTTGGAATCCTGTAAATATGTATTAACCTTCCCATTCTGCTTCAGAAGGATTTAGATTTATTATGATTTGGCTCAATTTTTCAGAGATGTTAATGAGTGAACTAAATAATCTTAACAAAACAAAAGAAAACATTACATGGGAATGGTTGAGTCCCCCTTCCTAAACCTGAAGGAGGGACGGTCACGAACTGCAAAGGGGACATGGATAAAATACAGGAAGGCCTTTTACCAGCTCCCAAGACCTGTAACCAGTTTTGGAAACACTTGTATTCTCACTTGAACGTGTCTGATGTACTACTGGGTTTCCTACCCTGTGTCCTAAGCAGGTTTTTTACTTTGCATCTCTTCTTTCATTTTTGCTAATCAATATGGTAACTCTAGTCCATTGTGCACCCCACATGCTTCTAAACTTTGGGTGCAATTTACTGTAGCAGCAATTGTAAAGGAATATGATGAGGGGAATTTGCCCACTAAAATTAAAAAAATAAAAAAGGAAAAGCACCTGGGGATAATACAGTTAAATTTGAAAGGGAATTAATTTCATTTATGACCCCACCACCAGTAAAGCCACAGCTTTTTGTTTTGTGTCAGGACTAAATCACGACAGAGCTCTCCCCTGTGCTCTGTCCCCTGAGAATGGAGCATAGGCCTGATGTAAAGATGTGCTTATATGAACACTCTTTTATATTTTGTATGAGGACTTTGTACACCAAAAGTTAATTTTTCATGGTGTGTAGAATTACCCAGTGGGGCAGGAACATATCCTAGAAATTCTTCCAACTCAATGTGGATGTGGCCAAGAGAGAACCCTGTTTTAAAGCCTTTGAACTGTATGAACACACCTCCTTACAAACCCAGTCACACTTGTTCTGGTGTGCAAAGGGAACCAATTTACTGGGAGACCTGGAGATGCCCTTTGAGTCTTGGCTGAAAAACACGTGTCTTATACGTGAGGTGTGTTTGTTGGGGATCCCCCTCGATGGGATTGAAAAATCAGAACTTGCTGTGGAATTCTGGGACTCATTTCAAGCCCCAAATGTACTTGAGAGACCCCTGGACTTGCAAGACAAGCAGCTCTGGTGCCCCACTTGGGTCAGCTTGGGGTGTTCCTGACTCCTCACTCTGGTCTGAGGTGGGGGGTAGTGCTGCCATCCATTTGCCCAAATCGTGTCTCTCCTTACCCGTGGGCAGGAAGGACAGGGCAGGAACTGAGTTGTCCTGAACAAAGCTGAGACTGGATCACTGACACACGTGCCCCAGATTATTATACAGTCAGGCAAAGGATAGATTTTCATCTTTGGGTATTTTTTACACCTTCTCTAGTTCTAACACAGCACCAGTGGGCCTTGGAAAGTAGCCCAGGGCAGCTGCATGCCCTCAGTAATTGGGCCAGGTGTGTGTTCAGAGAGCTGAACTTGGGAGTCCAGCAGGTGTCAAAACTGGCTTTACAAAATGGGTTGGCGTTAGAGATGTTACTGTTAAAGGAACAAGGGGTGTGTGGAATGTTAAATCTTCCTGAATGTTGTATTGCCATTCACAATGTAACAGCATCAATTGAAAAAACCTGAGGCAAAACGAAAGCAGTGGCTGATCCAACCTCAGAACTTTTGCAATCACTCCAACCCAAGGACTGGCTTCAAGGAACTGGCCCCAATTCCTGGCTGATGTCCATGTTCTAATCCTTGGGACTGGCGGGGTGGGAGCAGTGGCTGATGAGGGTTGGGTTGATGGTTGCAATTGGATTTACATTTTTCATGATTGGAACAGCTGATGTCCGTGGTATGATTACTCTTGTTGTTGTTTCTGCTGTTTGTGTCTTTTCTGCTCTGTCTTGTCTACGTGCACATCACCCTGATGGAAAACCCGTGAACTGAGGAAAAGTCCCTGGCAGAGAGTGTTTGAGCCATGGGGTGGGGTAAGGGCTTCAGTGCAGTTCCCTCTCTCCAAACCCTGTCAAAGCACAGAAGGAACTTGCTGTAAGAGAAGCCACTGGACAAAAAATCCCCCCTGTGCAGACGGTGAGAACTTGAGATGAGCCCAGAAGGGAGGAATGTGCAAGAGGAAAGAGCTCATGCCAGGCAGGTGGTGAGGCAGATCTGGGGAACCTCCTCCTTCCTGCATCTCAGCAAAAATTCCCCCTGTGGCAGCCTGGGGGAAAGGAAACAACTGCTCACACATGTGCCATCCCAAGAAATGGGAATGGGATCTGGGCCCCTTTTAAAGTCCAGGAGTTCAAGTAAGGCAGTAAAACTTAGGAGATTGATGTATCTCACCATACTCAGCCATAAGGTTCACATCTGCAGCGGACACTTTTATAGCATGGAGGCAAGAGGTACCTGCACTACCACTTCATGAGGTAAAGATGATTGACTGTAGTCAGGGGGGGCTGTGGCAGGAGGGCCTACCCCGAGAAGGCCCAGAAGCCCATCAGACAATGCCCACAGTGCAGGCTCTCATGCAAGCTGGCTGTGGTGAGTTCTGGTGGTGCCACGGTGGTGGGTTTTGGTGTTGAATGAGGCTAAAACCAGCCTGGTTCACCAAACTCCAAACACATCCTGCTTTTTGAAGTTGGATGTGGCGGATAAACTGGTGGCTGGCCTGTAAATTTGTGACTAGCAGTCAATCACTTTATACTATAAAAGTCCAGTCCACTTCTCTGCAGTCAGGTTCTTCAAACATAGCCCTTCTTGGGGTGTATGTGTGGAGATTCCTCCCTTGGGCTGGGGACTCCCCAAGGATACTCCTTGAGGTTGAGCAAAAGAGTTCTCCCCACAAGCGTTGGTATGGGTGAGTTACATCCAATCTCTACTTAATGATTATTTTCCTTCTGCTCCCTTGAATATAATTGCTTCAATAATTGCTTCAATAGAGTGCACTGTCCTACCCTACCCTGTGCTAGTAGTAGTCTAAGCCTTTATATTGTGTAGTAAATAATTCTCATTGAGATCTTCCCTCTGTTCACTCATCTGTTCATCTGTCTGATCATTTGTATTAATAAATGATTAATTTTATAGAAATAGTCTCACTTTGTCATCATTCAAACCTGCAGGACAAAAGTGGTTCAATCCCACCTCTGTAATTCCTCAGATTTAAATCACCGACATGATCTGAGGCTAAGATTGGATCCAGGCACACCGAGACTCCTCTCTGAGAAGGACTTTAGAAAGCAAGGGGGTCCTTTGTGCCCCTTGTGACTCCCCAGCAGGGCTTCTGTAATAAATGTTGTCTGAGCCTTCCACTCCCACCCCTGACAGCGATCCGGGGGTGTCTCGGCCCTCCTGGTCTTGGAGCCAGAGGAGCTGCTCCCAGGGCTGCTCTCAGTGCTGCTCCTCGTGCAGAAGGAGCTGTGTCATGGCAGTGCCAGCCCTGAGGACGTGCTGCTTGTCCTGGAAAGGGAAAGGAGAGGCTCTGCTGGGAGGGCTGAAGGTCGGTCTGTCCTCCCTGCTGGGAGGGGTTTCCCTTTGCCTTCTGGCCTGCAGGAGAAGGGCTCCCTGGAGAGCAGAGAAAGCAGCATTTCCCCATGCTGGCCCCCCAGGCCTCCCTGCAGAAGGGGCCCAGGACTGGGCTGTGTCCCTCCAGGGAGCCCCCAGCCTCGGGCACGGTGCTGGCAGGCTCCTGGCTTGGGGTGCTTTGTCACCCACACGGCCCTTCCCAGCCCCCCTCTCCTCACGTGCCACCAGGCACAGATGGACCCACGGACGTGGCCATCCCAGCTGTGGCCCAAGGCGTGGGAAGCAGCAGCTCTCTCCTCTCCTCCTGGCAGCCCAGCCAATTGACCAGCACGTAATGGAAGAGGGGGTAAATGTCTTCACAGAGCTGCACTTCCCGGCTGCCAGGGAAGGGGTGTTGCTCCTGGGTGACATATTTGGACCATTGTTTCACAACTGTGCCAGGAGAAGAGAAAAGGGAGCACTCGAGAGTCTGCAGCCAGGAAGGTTCCTTGCACCCTCCCCCAAGCCAAGCTTTCTGGGCAGTTCCAGGCTCAGCCCAGGACCAGCTCTGGATCCAGGCTCAGCCTGTGCCCTGAGGTATCTGGATTCAAACCCCTGGCTGTTTCTCTCCTCCTCCCCATTGCACCTTTTCCTCCTAAGTGGCTGTTCCCCTCCAGCCTCTTCCACTGCACTCCTGCACTTCCCCTTCCATGTACTCACCCTTTTAACCCTAAAGCAAAGCCAGGGAACAAAGTCATGGGAAGGGACCCGGCAGTTCCTCCACCCCAGCACTGGGGAAGGGACCCTGCAGCTCCTCCACATGCAGCACTGCCACATCCTGCCCACAGAAACCTCCCAGGCTTCCCCCGCTCCTCCTGCTCACTCACAGCAGTTGGGGATCTCCAAAGCCTGACCTTGCAGCAGGCTGACACTCCCCATGTTCCCTCTGAGATCACAGGGAGGCATCCAAGGTCACTCCAGCCCCATCCCCGGGATCCCGGCCAAGGAGCCGACACTCAGCACTGCAGACGGGGCACAGGATCCGGCCCCTCCACACCCGACTGGGCACAGCAGGGCGGGAGCGGCGTTCCCAGGAAGGGGATGCACCGGGGGCTGCGGAGAAGGCAGAGACAGGCACTGAGAGGAGGAGGGAGAGACACAGGAGGCTGGGGCTGTTCCCTGGCAAGGCTGGGGCTGCTGGGCCATGAGGGATGAGCCAGGGCGTGTGGGGAGAGCTGTCTTCCTAAGGGGGACCCAGAGGAGCCCTTGAGGCAAATGAGGAGGACAGAGGGGGGCAGAGACCCTGCAGGTTTTTCCCAGCGGGTTCCCACCCTGCAGGAACTGGGATTGGGCTGGTAAGGCAGAGCAGCCGGCTGGCCCTAGCTCAGAGCAAGGAGGCACAGCAACTTTGTAGCCCCAGTCCAACAGGGAGCTTTAGAGAAAGGGGAGGGATCTCCCCATGACCGCAGACCCCTGCCCAGACCAGGGGGCCGAGAGTGCCGTGCCGGAGCTGCGGCCACTTTGCCCAAGGTGAGGAGCACAGCCTCACCAGGGCCCTTCCCCGTGGCCTTCAGGTGGCTCTGGAGCTTGGACAGGGCACAGTGGGAGCAGGAGCGGGCCAGAGCCACCCAGATGTCACTCACAGCTGCCGTCACATCATCTGTCACCCCCTGAACAAGCACCACGGGACAAGCTCGTGGCTTCCATTATCTGGTGGTTTGACACTGTAATGGAACTACAGTGCTATTTTTTCCTGTCCTGTATGTTCTTTGCCCACAGAAATAGGGAAGGTCTCCTTTCCAGGATGAAGCCATCCCAAATGTCCCGTTGCTCTGGTGGCAACTCATGGAAGTTGTTCATTTCTGCAGCTTTAGTTGCAAGCTGTTTCCTTCCACCTCTGCCTTGGGCTGCTGAGGCTGCACCAGCAGCTCCACTGTGCAGGGAACAGAGGCTCTTTGGCTCTTTGGTCCCTTAAGTGTCAGCTCATTTGGATCTTCCTCTGGAAACCACCCTCACAAAACCTCCTATTGATGCATAGATAGCACATAACAGTGACAATGGGAAGCTGATGTCCAGTTAAAAATTCAGACTTCCCGGAGCTGGGGACTGTCACTTCTTAACTTCATTTGCTGCCCCTTGTTTCCCTCACCTACTGGAACACTCTCAGCACCCTGTCTCTTATTATACCCAGAGCTATTCTGGGGTTAGGTTGCCAGCTTTTGAGCAAAGCTCTATTCTAACTGAGAAAGTTTTGGGTAGTCCCATTTCTGGAGAAAATTTATTTATTCTAGAATTCTGTGATTGATGAGGGTTTCCTTTCTTCAAACCTTACAGGTTATGTCCTATAAAAGAAATACTTTTTTGAACTCAATGAATCCTGCTTTTTGCCAGCTGGGGTCCTATCTGTGCAGGTACTACTGAATATGGAACAGTTCTCCTCTAGTTGGGGGGGGGCTCTTTTGTTTTGTTTTGTTTTGTTTTTTTAATTAATTTCTTAGCAGCTGTATCAGGGAGAGTTTGGAAGGAACAAAACCAATATTTATTAGCAAGAGGTGGCCAACAAAAGGAAAAAAGCCAAGAGAGAGGAAGGAGGAGAAAAATAAGCCCTCAGTACAACTCCTCAGTCCCCCAGGTGTTGTTTCTGAAGTTATCTCACCTCCCCAGAATGCCCAGAATTGCCCAGAGCAGAAGCTGCACTCTGGGACAGTCGGCAGGCTCACAAGGTCGCAGCGTCCCCGCAACAGGCAACGTTGTCCTTTCAGGTGAAGCTTGTGTCTCCTGAGCACGAGCCATCAGCTTTTTACCCAATTAATTGGTGAGGTCTGCCTGGGCAGGTGTGGCCAGCACCACCCAGCCAGAGGCCTTCAGTCCCTCCCAGTGTTCTGGAAGTGGTGCCCCTTCTGTGCATTCGTGTGTCCTTTGGAATTCCCCCCACGCTTGCACACTGTACTTCAGGGGGTCTGGGGCCATACTTCATCCCCCTCCTCTTCACTTTCTTCTTCAAATGCCCTTGGAAGGCCATCAGCCAATAAGAAGACACCAATTAATTGAAGTTTGTACAAAACGCCTCCTTCAAGGACCAAGTTCCAGTTTCTCAGTGCTTGTTTTCTCCTAACTTGGCAGGAAAAGGAGAGACTGTCCCAGGTGGCTGGGCCAAAAACAGACCAAAAGTATCAACATCTAATACAACCCTGATACATCCACAAAGAAAAAGGGAAATTTCTTCAGCCTGTTTGCGGTGCATTGTAGCGTCCCTCCCCTGAGAAAGCTGGTGCAGAACCTCTGGGCCTTCACTTGGTGTTGTCATTGGGACAAAGTGGGACAAGATGTGTTTGAAAGTTTCTTCCTGCCCTGCTGTGTGCTGCCCGTTGGCTGGTGGAGCAGCAGAGCAGAAATTCACTGTTGGCATCTGGCAAAGCAGCAGGAGAGAGCAGTTGTGAGGGGAAGGGGGGTGAGGTGTCTGCTCTTCAAGAGGGACAAGACAAAGGAGTTGGGGAATTGTCCTGGAACTCTGGCCTGGCGGGCTTGGAGCACTGGGTGGGCATTTCTTGAGAGCTGTGGTGGCCCCACTTCGTCCTGAGCCTCATTTGATGGCAGTGTGTCCAGAGGCAGCCCGGCTCCAGGCTGAAGCAAAAAGCCAGAGCGGGTGATGCGGGAGCTGCTCCAGCGCCTACCGCAGCCTGCGGCCCGGTGGGAGCGTCCCGGGCCCTGCCCCGGGGCACCCTGAGGCGGGGCAGTGCCCACTCCCGCCGGCCGCCCTCACAAGGCCCAGGCCGCCTCCTTCCCACAAGGCCCAGCAGGGCCGCCCTCACACCTGCCCCGCCCTGCCCTGCCCCGCCCGGCCCCACCCTGCCCCGTGGCCTCTGTCACACCCCACGCTGACGTGCTGAGCCTTCCACCAGCCATTGTGACGCCACAGGCGCCAGTCGGGCACGGCTTTGTTGGTGCCCGCAGCCGGCGCCCAGAGCTGCTGTAGCCTCTCGGGGAGCAGCAGCACATCCCGCTCGGGGAGCATTGCGCGCCTGCATCGCCGTCTTGGCAGCTGCAGGCCACGACCACTGCGCAGGGCGACCTCGTCTGCCTTGTGCTTCATACCCTGTGCCCGTCCTTATTCTCGTCCCCTTTGTCACCCTCCCCCTAAACCTCGCCCCGTCCCATTCCTCATCCCCACTTGGCTCCCGGCAGCCCGCCGGGGCCTTCTTGCCCTTCCTGCTGCTGGGAGCTCCAAGCAGGGCCATGCCGTGGCTTCTGAGCAAGAAGCGACGGCAGTCGCCCTCCAGCAGCCCCAGTGGGCAGCCCTGGGCTGCCACCAGCTCCAGCAGCGCCTCCCAGCTCCGGGAGCAGGGGCTGGGCAGGCTGCACCGCGCGGCCGCCCGCGGTGACCTGGGCTGGCTGAGGCGCTGGCGCTGGTACGTCAAGGTAGTCGGCATCGACAGGCCAGACCAGGAGATGCGGTGAGTTCTGGGCCACGCTGATGGCACACCTTGGCTGCTCCTGAGCCAAGCTGCAGTAGTCCTCGGCAGCCCTCTCTTAGGGACAAGGCTTGAAAAGTGACATTTGCCCTGTCAGCTGGGACAGGGAACTCTTGAGCTTTTCACTGCTCGGAGCTGCCGGCCGGGCTCCAGCGCTGCTGCAAACGCGTGTTGCCCACCTGCCCCTTGGCCGTGCTCTCTCTGCAGGGCTGTTCTGCAGCTGCTCAGCCCTCACCTGTTCTCTTCTGCCCTCTGGCTCATCAGGGCAGCATTGCAGCAGCAGCAGCAGCAGCAGCAGCAGCAGGAACAGAGTCTGGGCAGGGTCCCCAGCGTGCTGGGTAGAGACACAGCTTGGGCTCGTCCTTTGTCTGTCTGGGTTAAGAGTGTCCGTTTAATTTTTAGGACACCTCTGCATCTGGCTTCAGCCAATGGCCATGCAGATGTCGTCAGATATCTGCTAAGAAAGAACAGCCAGCCCAACCTCACTGACAACTTCAAGAGAACAGCCCTGATGAAGGTGTGTGGAATGCCTTCTGAGCTTGGAGGTGGGGCTCAGTGCTGGGGTGTTAAAGGGGAGGTGTCTGGCAGGATTCCTTGCAGGGCGGGGCCATAGAAACACACCTATTGCAATGGGCAGGGCACAGCCTCTGTTAGCTGATCTTTGAAGATGGTCTTCTATGGCAGCACTCAGGAGCTGAGGGAGTTGTGACAGAGGGGGATGAAAAGTTAAAAGTCTTTCCCTTTTGGTGTGTTGTTGCCAGGCAGTCCAGCAGGAGCAGGAAGAATGTGTTGCTGTTCTGCTGGAACACGGTGCCGACCCCAATCTGGCAGACGCTGACGGCAACACTGCCCTTCACCTGGCTGTGCTCTCTAAAAACACAGCTGTAGCAGGGCTGTTACTGGAGCATCATGCCAACAGTGATGCTCAGAACCAGGTAACCTTGGCACGTGGCTAAAGCTGCTCTTTCCAAGAGCTGCAGAGCTTGTCTGTGTCTTTCTAATGGGGATTCTTTCTCCTTTTAGTGGGGATTTACCCCCTTGAAACTTGCAGCCTTGCAACAGCACGAGGAGATTCTGGAGTGCCTTGTGAACAAAGCAGCTGACAGGCCTGCTCAAGGCCAGGGGGAAAGGTGAGGGCTTTGTCAAAACAGCCCCCGGGTGTTCTGGGTAGTCTGCAAGTGTGACCCAGACGAGGGGCGTGGCAATGAGCTGGGAAAAAGAAGGAGCAGCCCCGTGGAAGCAGTTCCCCGTGGGACGGGTGAATGCAGGTCTGCCCTTGGCTGCTCTCGTACCTCAGGGGCTCTCGTCCTTTGCCCGCTGAGGTCTGCAAGAAAGCCTTGTCTGTGGTGCCCTCCCCACACCCAGAGCCAGAGCCCCGGGGAAACTTGCCAGTAGCTCAGCAGCGGGGCTGCTCTGCAGGCCAGGGGGGTTTGAGGCACGGCAGAGTTGGGGCGTTCAGTGCTCTGAAGGGAAGCGTTGGGGGAAAGAGAAGCAACACTGTCCCAGGGGACACGAGGGGCTCCGAGCACAGAAGGAGAAAACTTCCTGCCATGGAGATGGTCAGGGGGTCGAAGGGCTTGCCCTGGGAGTTTGTGCAGCCGCATCGGGGGCACTTTGAAGAGCAGTGCAAGGAGCCCTGAACAGCACGGCCTGAGCTGGTAGTTGAGGCTGCTTTAGGGAGGCCCCTTGGAAGAGAAATTCTCCAGTGCTTCCATGGACTTGGCTTTGCTTTCCCGGAGCTTGTAGGAAAGGGGGGAAGAGCTGTTTTGGGAGCAAGCAGGGGAAAACTGATGCAGGATCAGACATGTTTCCGATGAAATTTTGCATGCTTTAGGAGTGCTCTTGTGGTTCCTGGAAGCCATGAGGCTCACCTGGAGGAAGATAATCTGCGCTTGCAGGAGGAGCTGGACAGGGCTGACGCGGAGGTATGGAAAGCCTGTCCCCACAGGGAGAAACCTGGGGGTGCCTGTTGCTTCCTATCCATCCTGAAAACGGACAAGACAGTGCTCAGTGTGTTCATTGGGGAGTAGAAGTGAAGCTTTGAAGGGACTTGAATGGATTGCAGTTCTTTGGGCAGAGGGGATGCACACAGACATGCAGCACCTGAGTTCTTCAGCAGCAGCTGGCTCCTCTCTGGAAAAGCTCCCCTGACAACTGTGGATTCTTCCCGTGATTTTACAGCTGCAGGAGGAGGAAGGAAAGCATCTTCAGTCTGAGCATTGTGTTCCTGACTTGAAGACTGCCTTGGATGCCAAGACAAGAGAGGCAATAACTTCCTCCCAGGAACTGCAGGACCTCCTGGAAGAAGACGTGCAACAGTAAGAGAGTAACCCAGTGAAGCGAGGGGTCTGTGGCTTTGGGGGATTGGGTGGAAACAGGGGGACAGTCAGTGGGATTTTGAAGGACACTTCTGCTGTGGCTTCTGTTCCTCAGCACAGTTTGTCTGGCATTGGCTTTTCTGGTAATAAGAGCTGTATTTCTTCTTAAGCTTTGCAAGTGAGAACAGCAGATTGGAAGGCACTGTCCAGCAGCCAAGAGAGAGCGTTGAAGCCCTTCCGAGAGCCCTGCAAGCCTCTGCCTCAGTAAGCTGGTGCTAAATTTGCCTTTTTGTGACTCTTGAGCCTAGTTGCCTATTTCTGTGGGGCAACTGTCAGATGAAGTTTTCCTGGAGAGCCTGGGGAGCTCAGTTTCTGCCTTCTCCTCAGCAGAGGCTGCTCAGAAAGCAGCCTGCTCCTTTCCCCAGCTGCTACAAAAGCCCTGAGGGTATTTGGTGTGCTGAACACTGGAGGAATTCTTAGATTCTAAATGAGGAGTTTCATCATGAGCTCCAAGGGACCCAGAAGTATTGTTGCCAGAAGTGTCTCCCAAATTCTTAAGTAGGTCTAAAGTTTCTTCTTTCTGTCGGGGAATCTTTCAAGTGTTTTCTAGGCTGGTTTCCAGTAGATGATAAATACAGTTGCCATGGCCACCCCCTTGAGAGATTTTCCCAGAATTCACTGCCTTTAGACCATGCTGAGTTTCCTTTATTTTTTTTTTCTGTGCACAGGGTGGTGAACTTTCCCAGCAGCTGGACATGGAGCCTGGAACAGGCATGCAGCTCGAGGCCCCAAACCAGGCTTTGCAAGAAGAGCTGTCCACTCTGCTTGGGAAGTGTGAACAACTGGAGAAGAGCAAATGTCAGCTGCAAGAAGAGGTGACAAAACTCCACCACCATTTGGAGACTTTGGTGCTGGATGGCAGCCAAAGAGAACAGTGTACAGGAGAGGTGGCAGAAGGAGCTGACCAGGAAAGAAGTGCAAAGCTACAAGAGGTCAGCCTCGTTTTGCAAGTAAGTGAATTTCTCCCCAGTGTCCACAGGCTCTTCATTAGGAGCTTTGAAGCAGAGTGCTCATTTGGGCTTCTTTCCCACTGCAAAGAATTGTTTGCCCTGGTAGCTCCTGGGTTGTGCCTTGATTGCTGCTGGGAGTGAGGAGGCAGAGCCGCCTCTCTGAGTAAGGCTGGGCCCTTGGAACTGGGTGTGTGCAATTTTGTGCTGGGCAGAGCTCTCTTTTTCTTGTGGTGGTTGAAGGTGCACTGTCTCCTTCAGGCACAGGCAGCCCACCAGGCCCCACTAGGACAAATTGAAGGCAGTCATTGTGAATCCATGAGAATCCAGTTGGAAAAAAGGATTAGAAATCTGGAAAGGGAATTGGAGAGGATCAAAAACACCCAACAAGAGAGAGCTTCTCGTAAAGAAGCAGCACAGGGAGAGATGGAAAGGTACAAAGAGCTGTATGTGGAGGAAGTGAAAACCAGAAGATGCCTGGCCAAGAAAGTGGAAAGGTAAGTCCATGCTTGTTTGGAGTGGTAATAAGAGACTCCTTTTTCTTCCTGCATTCTCCTTGGGAATCCATCTTCTACATCTGGCCAGCATTATTGCCCTCCATTGGCCACCAGGGTCTGATGGAGTTGCCAAGACCCTCTCCTTGATGTTTGAAAAGTCGTGGCAGTCAGGGGAAGTCCCAGGTGAGGGGAAAAAGGGAACCCCACTGTGGCCATCTTTGAAAGGGGTAGAAAGGAGGGCCCTGGGAACTGCCAACCTGTCAGCCTGCCCTCTGTGCCTGGGGAGGTGATGGAAAAGATCCTTCTAGAAGCTCTGTCAAGGCACGTGGATGACAGGGAGGTGATTGGAAGCACCAGCACAGCTTCGCCAAGGGCAAGTCCTGCTTGACCGACCTGGTGGCCTTCTAAGATGGAGTGACTGCCTCAGTGGACAAGGGCTACCCATGTCATCTCCCTGTCATTCTGGGAAGCCTTTGACACAGTCCCCCACAACATCCTTCTCTCCAAAGTGGAGAGAGACAGATTGGATGTGTGGACTGTTAGATGGATAAGAAATTGGGTGAACAGTGCCATGCAGAGGTGGTGATCAATGGCTCAGAGTGCTGAGGGCCATCAGTGCCGAGTGGTGTCCCTCAGGGGTCTGGACTGGGCCCAGTGTTCTTTAATCTCTTCACTAATGATCCAGAGGAAGGGCAGGAGTGCGCCCTCAGCAAATTTGCAGCTGCCACCAAGCTGAGGGGTGTGTTTGACACAGGTGATGCCATCCAGAGGGCCCTGGACAAGCTGGAGAAGTGGGCCCATGGCAATCTGCTGATGGTTTACCAAGAGCCAGTGCAAGCTGCTGGCCGTGGCTCAGGGCAGCCCCTGTATCAGTGCAGGCTGGGGGATGAAGAGGGGCAGAGCAGCCCTGCCGAGAAGCCCTTGGGCTGGAGGAGAGGCCGGACATGAGCCGGCGATGTGCGCTCGCAGCCCAGAAAGCCAATTGTGTCCTGGGCTGCGTCCAAGGCAGCGTGGCCAGCGGGTGGAGGGAGGGCATTCTGCCTCTCTGCTCTGCCCCTGGGAGAGCCCAGCTGGAGTGCTGCATCCAGCTCTGGGCTCCTCAGCACAGCAAGGACCTCCAGCTGTTGGACTGAGTCCAGAGGAGGCCACCAAGGTGCTTGGAAAGATGGAGCACCTCTGCTAGGAGGAAAGGCTGGGACAATTGCAACCCTTCAGCCTGGAAAAGAGAAGGCTTTGGGGTGACCTAATTGTGGCCTTTTGGGGTGAGAAGGGAGCCCATAAGAAGGATGAGGAGAGTGCATTTAAAAGAGCAGGTAGTGAGAGGACAAGGGGGAATGGCTTCAAATGGAAAGAGAGTAGGTTTAGATTTGATCCTGGGAAGAAATTGGTTGCTGTGAGGGTGGTGAGGAACTGCAACCGGTTGCCCAGAGAAGCTGTGGATGCCCCATGGCTGGAAGTGTTCAAGGCCAGGTTGGATGGGGTTGTGAACAAGCTGGTCTGGTGGAAGGTGTCCCTGCCCACAGCAGGAGGCTTGGAACTGGATGATCTTTAAGGTCCCTGCCAAGCCAAGCCATTCTAGGCTTGGATGCTGTCTGTGCTGTTTCTGTGAGACCGTGGGGGAAAGGCTGGTTCTTCCTGTGTTTCATGGTTTTCTTGACTAATTTGCTGTGCAGGCTGGAAAAGCTTCTGAGGATAGAGAGGAGGCAACTCCGGGTTAATGAAGAGAAAGGAAGTCAGTCCCAGCTGGAAGAAATGAAGAGGAGATATTCTGAAAAGGTCAAGGAAGTTGATAGATTCCAAAGAGAGGTGAGCTGCTCTATGGGTGGGGCTCTTTGGTTGTGGTGTTCCTTCTTTTGAAAGCTGGGAGATGCTTTCCCTCTATTTCCTGTCATGTTGATGATTTTGTTTCCCTTGGCTGCATTTTGGATGTGATGGGCTTTTCTTAATGCTCCTCCTGCTGTTCCAGTGGGAGATGACTCGAACTAATCCGGGGTAGTTCTCCTTGTGGGGAAAGATGGAAATGTTGAGGGCAAAGCAGTAGGTGTAAGGGCTGATGGAGGCCAGGCTGTCCTGCAGAGGAGGGGCAAGCCAGGAGTGGCAGCCAGCCTGGCAGGGTGCGTGAGCTGAGGGGCCAGGGAGCCGTCCCACAGGCCCTGAGCAAGAAGAGCAGAACAGGTCCCCTGAGAGTGAGCGGGGTCAGCCAAGAGTGCAGATCCCCCGGCTGGGCCTGAGGGATGGGCAGGTCTGCCGTCCTGGCAGGACACCACGTGCATGGGCTGAGAGCAGTGGGGCCCAGCTCAGGCCTGGCTGCAGCTGGAGGGAGGCTGTGACAGCGTCCTCTGGGTGTGCCAGATGAATTGCTGCCCTGGCAGAGAGGGGAGGAACAGCACTGTCACTGGCAGGGCACCATCAGCCCCTGAGCCCTGTCTCAGGCACGAGCTGAGCAGGAGGCACTTGAGGTTTGGCTTTTCTCCTCAGTGTTGTTGCTGCCCAGGGCCCAAGGAGGACAGGGGCCTCCCAGGGGAAAATCTGTCCCTTCTTGCTCACGGGGAGCTGTTTCAGCCCATCCTGTGGCGGGGAGCCAGAAGGACTGTTCCCAGCAGTGCTGTTGAGGCTGCTGTGCCTGTGCAGCAGTGGCACAGAACCTCTTATCCCTTCTCCGCTCGTCACTCGGATCCGTTGCTGAAGCGGCGTCTGTCAGAGCCACGCTTGGGTTTGAAGGCATCCCTGTAGAATGGCTTCCTGCCTTTGCAGTCATTCCTTTGGAGTCCAGAAGCGTGGAGCATTTTTGCATGAGGAACTCCAAAAGGCTGGGAAGCTGAGGAATCCCATGACAAATGATGGGAAAGCTGTTCTTGCTGGAAAAGAAAAGCCTGGTTGCACTTTGTGTCTAGTCCTGAGCCAGCAGATGATGAATAAAGTCTCCCTGGGCACCTCCTTTTGAGGTTTTCCCAGAATTCACTGCCTGTAAACCATGCTGAGCTCCTTTTTTGTTCTTTCTGTCTGCAGGTTGCTGAACTTTCCCAGCAGTTGGACAGGGAACATGAACAGTGCACGCAGCTGGAGGCCAAAAATCAGGCTTTGCAAGAAGAGCTGTCTGCCCTGCGTGGGGAGTGCGAGAACCTGGCCATGGACAAATGCCAGCTGCAAGAAGAGCTGGCAAAACTCCACCATCATTTGGAGACCAACGTGGTGGATCGCAGCCAACTCGAACAGTGTAAAAGAGAGGTGGAAGAACAAGCAGACCAGGAAATAAGACAAAAACTCCAAGAAGTCAATGAGTTTTTGCAAGTAAGTGAATTTCTCCCCAGTGTCCACAGGCACTACGTAAACTTCTCTTGTGGCCATGGTGTTTGGTCTTTTTCTTTTGCTCCTGTATTCTGTGGGTTAGCTTCTGTCTTTGCTGAAGGCAGTGGCAGAAGGCAATCTGGTTGGGCAGGAGTGCTGTCATGGGTGTGGAATGTGCTGGCAGGTCCCTGAATCCAAAGGCTGCCCAAGACAGATTCCCACTTTGCAGTGCTTGGGGGGATCTCTGTGCGCTGCTCTGCTTCTCACTGCTCATCCTTGAATGGGTTTGGCAACTTGCAGCTGTCATGGCCAGACCTACAGGTGCTGCTTTGTCCTTGTAGGGGGTGAAAGTGCTCAGAAAAGGAGTCACTGAAATTCCAGTGGTGTGGGTGAGGGGCTGGAGGTGGATGTGGAAGCTCTTCTTGTCTTTGAAGAATCCTTTTGGAAATGCCCTGTCCTACAGACCCAGTGTCTCTTCATTAGGAGCTTTGAAGCAGAGTGCTCATTTGGGCTTCTTTCCCACTGCAAAGAATTGTTTGCCCTGGTAGCTCCTGGGTTCTGCCTTGGTTGCTGCTGGGAGTGAGGAGGCAGAGCCTCCTCTCTGAGTAAGGCTGGGCCCTTGGAACTGGGTGTGTGCAATTTTGTGCTGGGCAGAGCTCTCTTTTTCTTGTGGTGGTTGAAGGTGCACTGTCTCCTTCAGGCACAGGCAGCCCACCAGGACACCTTAGAAGAAATCAGAAGCAGTCATGTGGACTCACTGAAAAAACAGTTAGAAGACAGAATTAGAGATCTGGAACGTGCACTGGGAAGGACAAAAAGCAACCAAGCAGAAAGACCTTTTCAAAAAGAATCCACCCAGGCAGAAGTGGACAAGTACAAAGAGCTGTATCTGGTGGAAGCCAAAACCAGAAAAAGCCTCGCCAAGAAACTGGAAAGGTAAGTCCCTGCTTTTTTGGACTGGTAAGAACAGACTCCTTTTTCCTCCTGCATTTTCCTTGGAAATCCCTTTTCTACATCTGGCCAGCGTCAGGTGTGAAAGCAAAACGTGGCATCTTTGTGGGGAAAGTTCCTTCAGAGCCTTCCCTTCCTCAGACCTGTCTTCCTTTCTCTTTAGAGTTCCAGCAGTAACCCCACAGCAGCACCACTCTGGCATTATTGGTGTCTTTTCAAGTTGAGGTTGTTTTAGCAGGCAGTCTTTTTACCAGTCTCTCCTCTCCTCATCCTGTGGGTGACAGAGAAGATGAATCTTGTGCCCTTTCCTGTTTGAATAAGGAGAGGCCTCTGGGAGAAGAGAGTTGGATTCTGTGAATCCAAAATAAGGCGGCTCTTTCTTGGCTTCTGTTTTGGCAGCGGGTCTGAGGGTTGAGCTTTCCTTGAGAAGGCCAGGGTAGGCCAGAGTTCTTCTGGAGGTGACACTGGCTGCTCCTTGCACTTGGTGTGATTTCTTAGAAACAGGCCCTGTGAACAAGCTCAGATCAAAGGATGTGCTTGTTTTGGACGCTCTTCATGCCCTTGGCTTTTAGAAGTCGAGTAGTAGCCAAGGCTGTGGAGGGGAACTTTGCAAAAGCCTTCCTGCCAGAGATGACTCTGTGTGTGCTTGTGAATGTTTCAGAGCTACTGAGAGACTTGCAGTGGCCAACACCAAGCTCTTTTTGGAGCGCCACAGAAGCAGATCTGCAGTCCCAAGCAGCGCTGTCAGCGGAGTTCTGGCTGCAAGTCCACTTCTGGATTCACCTGGCCTGGGACATGTTGGCATCAGTTTGGGACTGAGCAGAAGTCTGGCTCTCAGAACACCACCCAGACACCTGTGGTAAAGCCCAAGACTTCTGCTCATCAGGTTGGTACAGATTTTCCAGAGTGGTCAAAGGCCAAAAAGATTGAAATGGAAGCAATGAGCTGTGGAACTCCATTCTTTTCCAAGAGAAACTGTGGGCAAGAGCTCTGTGGCACAGGAACCTCCCACCTAAGTTCTACCCTAAATTTACACGTAGTAATCTTCTGTAGTCTGTGGGGTTTGGCAGGAAGCCAACTCCAACCGGCTACAGATGGTTTTGGTGTCCGAAGTGGGATTGTTTTGGTTCCTTTGGTTTTGTTGTGGGAACGTTGTCTGGGAAAGCTGCCAAGAGCAGGTTTGTTTTGTCAGCATCCACCATTGTTTTGGGACACTCCTGGGAGAGCTGCCAAGGAGGATTTTGTTTATCTAAACATAGCTTTGTTTAGGAACAAGGAGAAAGAAAAATAATAACAATGGCCTTTTTACTAATTTTATTCCTGATTCTTGCTGGTTTTGTGCCTGTCCCAGGGCATCCTGTAAGGGACCGTTCAGATGGATGGAACAAATTGCTTCCTTTCCTTAATTTCGACATCCACGGCCTAGTAGCCAGTTTCCTTGATGGTGGCCTTCAAGGTTTGGTAGCAAAGACTCCAAGATCAGCTCTAACCCATCCCTGCATTGTTCAGCGACAATGATCCTAGTGGTGAAGGCAGCGAAAATGCTACTTAAAATTGGAGAGGTGGTGCTGCATTGGTCCCCTTGTTGTACGAAAGGAATCGCTGGAGCTTTGGGGACAAGAAGTGCCAACGGCCACGACAACTGTACACAGGCAACAGTATCGGAGGAACCGAGATGCTGTGACCCCCATCCATCCATCCAGTACATCCATGACATCATTGTGTGGGGGGACACAGCAGAAGAAGTTTTCGAGAAAGGACAGAAGATCATCCAGATTCTCCTCGAGGCCTGTTTTGCCATCAAGAAGAGTAAGGTCAAGGGACCTGCCCAAGAGATCCAGTTCCTAGGGCTGAAATGGCAAATGGACGACACCAGATACCAACAGACGTCATCAACAAGATTGTAGCAATGGCTCCACCCACAAACAAGAAAGAAACCCAAGCTTTTCTGGGAGCCATTGGCTTCTGGAGGATGCCCATCCCAGAGTACAGCCAGATGGTGAGCCCTCTTTACTTTGTGACCTGTGAAAAGAACAATTTCCAGTGGGGTCCTGAACAACAACAAGCTTTCAGGCAGATCAAGCAAGAGATTGCACATGCCGTGGCTGTTGGAGCAGTCAGGACAGGACCAGAGGTAAAGAATGTGCTCTACTCTGCAGCTGGAGATAAAGGTCCCTCCTGGAGCCTCTGGCCAAAGGTGCCTGGTGAGACGTGAGGGCGACCACTGGGTTTCTGGAGCCGAAGCCACAGAGGTTCTGAGGCCAATTCCACCCCTGAGGAGAAGGAAATCTTAGCAGCCTATGAAGGCCTACGAGCAGCTTCAGAGGTAACTGGTACCAAAGCACATCTCTTCCTGGCACCCCAGATGGGACCCCAGCATGCAAAGTGTAACTAGATAAGGGAAAAAGGGGTAGGGTTTATCCATTTTAGGGAAAGGGTGGCCAAAAGGGAAATACTGCAATGCAGCAAACTTTGGCCAATCGGGGAGCGGGGTCTAAGGATACAGACATCAAGGGGAGTTTTCATCAAACAATTTCAGGGGACAAACAAGGGAAAAACTACAAGAAATGTTAAGACACAACCGTAAAACTCGAAAGGCATTGGGTCTGAACTTCTTGACAACTTCATCCAGGGCTTTCATCCTCTGGAGGGTCACACATTTCTTGTTGTCTTCTCCAGCTTTCAGATTCAGCAATGTCCTCACTCCTGACAGACCAGGGTCCCCTTTCCAGAGTAATGGAGGAGCACCGTGATTTTTTAATCCAAAATTCCCGGATTTGAATGAAATGCTCTGGAAAGGCTCTGGAAATCACTGGGTGTTCACAGTGAGTCTCTGGTTTCCCATCCCCTGCTTCAGATGTGAAAACATGTTCCTTGCAGTCGGAATGTAAACTCATCAGCTCCATTAAACTTGAGCACTATATCCCATCATCCAGATCATCAATGAAGATGTTCACCAGGAATTGCTGATCACTGGCCTCCAGCTGGATGTTGCATTCCTGATCACCACCCCAGCCAGCAGATTTCAACCAGCCTGCTGTCTGCTCATCCAGCCCATACTTCATGGGCTTCTCTGTGAGGGAGCCCTGTCTGTGTCCACTAGTACACACATTCATTTTGATTTTAAAAAATCAAACAGAAGTGAGAGTTTTAAGAGCAGAATTATTTTTCAAAGGGAAATAGAAGGGTAAGAGTTTTAATTTTAATGATCATGTTTTACATGATGCTAATTGACCTCTAGTAGAAATGAGACAGCACCTTAAGAGACAAATCTACATTCTCTATTTATGCCTCTGAATTACAGGTATGGCTTTGATGGAACGAGTGCCTTCAAGCTCCACTGGCAGGCACTGTTTGAAAACTATTTGGGTGATTTTTGATAAGAAATGAAAGATGCAACAGCAGGAAGCCATTCAGCAATCCCTGACAAGGGAGGTCCACTGTCAATTGCTGGGAGGGCCCCCACCTGTTTCTTTTAATGGTGCTCCCAAATCCCACCCCTTGGACCACCCATCCCATCCTTTTTGGTCCCCTCAGGCATCTCCTCCCCAGGATCTGCTCTGTGTCCTACCCAGTGTCCCCAAACATCCTCCCACTGATCATTCCCAAAGCTTTTCTTTCCATCTTTCCCCTCAGACCTTTGCCTTTCACCCAGGCCACTGCCCTGGTACCTCCCAAGACCATTCCTTGCCTCCCTCTCCACTCCCAACCATCTCCCAGTCCCCTCATTTTTGTCCTCCTCCATCCTCCTCCTCCTGTCCCCACCAAGCCTCTCCCTTGCAGTCCCCATGTCCCTACACTTGAATTCCTTTCCCCTCCCCTGCATCCCACACAGGGCCCCTTCAACACCCCAATCCCAGTCCCGTGGGCTCCCCAGTTCCCCCCAGTTCAGCATCTTTGGGTCCCCCCCAACCTCCCCCCACCCTCCCTGCAGGCCCTGAATTCCCCTGGCTCTCCTTGTCTCCATCCCCACCCTGGGCCCTGCAGGCACAGGGGTTGGAGGTGAAACTGGGTGCAGTGGGGCTGGGGGGAGCAGAAGGGATTTTCCCCCTCAGACGGGGGCAGCCCTGGGCTGGGGGGGCTGGGGACACCCGTGTCCCTCCCCCAGCCCCACAGGGGCCAATCCTGCTTAAACTTTTGCTCTCCTTGCCCATGCACTCTTGGCAGGAACCCAAAATGATCTGCAGGTGAGTGGGCCGGGGGGACTGGAGGGCATCCAGTCTGGGAACTGGGGGACACTTTGGTCCCCCCATCCCTCGCTGGCACCGGGGACATCCCAGTGACCAGCCAGGGCTCCTGGTCTCTCTCCAGGTGGATTTAGTGGAAGTTGGGATCCTGAAGATGGCTCAGGTGGGTACCAGGAGTTCTGCCTGAGTTGGGTCCTCCCCTCACATGGCCATGACACTTCTGACCATCCCAGTCTGCCCCAGTATACCCCAGTGCACCTTCCCAAGGATTCCATTTCTTCCCCCAGGCTCCCAGTACATCCCACTGCACCCAGTGTGTCTCTGAGCCTGCCTTTGTCCCCAGCCCCCTGTGGTTGAGAAGGTGGTGGGTCCTGTTGGTGAGAAACGCGTGGCTGCATCCCTGGATGTCTGAGGTGAGCAGTGCCTGCAGGGAGAGGGGTCAGGACAAGGCCCCTCTCGTGTTGCAGTGGACTTTGGGGGTGACATTTGGGGCTCTGTCTTTCAGGACTGGTGGTGACACCCGTGCCCTGTCCCCCTCCAGCGGCATGAGGAGATGATCATCCCTGGAAGAACCCCCTGATTTCCCTCAGAGCCCAGGGGCATTTCCCCTGAATGATCAATAAATCTCTTCAGCAAAGCCACTCTGCCTGATCTTGTGTGTGTGTGTTCCCATCTCCATGTGTGTGTTCCCATCTCCATGTGTGTGTTCCCATCTCCATGTGTGTGTTCCCATCTCCATGTGTGTGTTCCCATCTCCATGTGTGTGTTCCCATCTCCATGTGTGTGTTCCCATCTCCATGTGTGTGTTCCCAACTCAATGTGTACGTTCCCATCTCCATGTGTGTGTTCCCATCTCCATGTGTGTGTTCCCATCTCCATGTGTGTGTTCCCATCTCCATGTGTGTGTTCCCATCTCCATGGGTGTGTTCCCATCTCCATGTCTGTGTTCCCATCTCCATGTGTGTGTTCCCATCTCCGTGCCTGCATTCCCGTGTCACTGTCCCCTCCTTCTCCAGCCCCTGCACACCCGGAGCCTCTCTGGCCGCTCCCCTGCCATGAGCAGAGAGGCTCAGGGGGCTCCTGGGGATCTCTGCACACGAGATCCCCTTCACCCCCTCCATGTGCATCCTGAGCAGTGCAGGCTGGGGCATCATGGAATGTCCCTGCTGGGGGCTGGGACAGGCAAGGGGCACACGGGGCAGCCCCTGGAGCACCTGGACCTCCCCTGTGCTCTGGGAGGGATGGGAAAGGGGATCAAAGGAGCCAGCGGGTGTCAAATGCCCCCAGATCTCAAGGGCCAGGCTCGGGGCTGAAGGGATGGAGAGCAGCCCTGCATCCAAGGCCATGGGGATAGTGGGGGATGAAAAGCAGGATGGGAGCCAGCAATGGGAGCTCACAGCCCACAACCTCCCGTGTCCTGGGCTCATCCCACAGCGTGGGCAGCAGGGCAGGGGGGTTCTGCCCCTCTGCTCTTCTCAGCTGAGACCCCTCCTGCAGTGCTGCCCTCAGCTCTGGGGCTGCCTCAGGGTGTGGTTTTCTGTTGAGGAGGAAAAGGCAGGACTGAGTCAGGTCAGACTCTATTGGCAAAATGTGTCTCTCTTTTTAGGAAGACCTCTCTGCATCCCCCTCCCCTGAGCTCTGGGTTTTGCTGGCTGATGGGGGCTTTGAGAGCAGGGACCCTGTGACAGGCTCCCGAGGAATCCTCCTTGCTGTGAGAGGCAACTCAGGACACGGGGTGATCCGAGATTAAATGTGCCTGTGACACATCAAAGCGTTTCCAGCCCTGCTGTTCACAGTTTGCCCAACTGCAGAGCAGAGCTGAGGGGATTTGCTGTAGTTTTGTTACAGTTTCACTTGGCACATTTAGGATTGAATTTGGATGCCAGTGCTGCCAGAGCCATCCCCAGCCCAGTGCCCAGGGGCAGCTCTGCCTGGGCAGGGGCTGCAGAGCAGATCCCAGACCCCTGCGGTGGCTGGGAAAGGGGAGGTGTTCTGGGGGGATGTGCTTCCTGAGAAGGGCCCCTGGAAATGGCAGGAGGTGGAGCTGAAGCTGTGAGGAGCCCTGACCCTGCAGCTGAAGGGCCCTGCCCTGCCCTGCCCAGCCCTGCCCAGCCCTGCCCAGCCCTGCCCTGAGGGGTCACTCCTTCCACCCACCCCTTCTCCCTGCAGGGCCGTGGCAGCTCCTTGGCCGGGCTGAGAGCTGCCCCTGGCAGGCAGCAGAGTCCCTGCCCCAGCACACAGAGCCCTGGGGGCAGGACCCTGCTCTGCACCACAGCCCTGGGCACCCCTGGCTGCACCCCCACCTTCCCACCCCACAGCCAGCCCTGGCACAGGAAACCTTCTTGCCCTGGGCCTCTGAGGGGGCAGCAGCAAGTCCTGCTCTGCAGCAGCTTCTCCTGCTGCACCCCAGGAAATCCAGCAGAGCCATCCTGGCAGCTCCTGCCACTGGGGGTATTTGGCAGCTGGGAGAGACACTTGCAGGAACTCCCCTGCACTGCTCTGCAGCCAGAGCCTGATCATGGCAAAGGGCTGGGAAGGTTCCTCCCCTGAGCAGCTCTGCCCTGTCCTCCCACCCCAGGATCCCTTGAACCTCCTGCTCCCTTCTCCTCTCTGCCCTTGCTGCCTGCAGCTCCTGCCCTGCTCTGCCATATGGCCACTTCCCCTGCACTGCAGCAACTGGGAGAGTCCTGCTGAAAGATCCTAGAAGCTGTGGGAGCTTTAGGAGATGCCTTCAGGAAGGGAAGTTGAACTTTCCTGCAGCCAGAGAAATAATCATTCAAATCCCGTGAAGGTTTCTCCCACAGTGAGAGCTCAGTCACCTCCCAGCCCAGGCTGCCTCTCATCTCTCTACCTTCTCTCCTGTGCCCTGGGTGCTGCAGGCAGTGCCCTCAGCCCTGCTGGGCTGTGCAGAGGAGCTGCTCCTGGGCAGAGCTTGCCAGGAGCTCCCTGTGTGCCAGGAGCCCGGCCCAGCTCAGCAGCACAGCAACAGCCCCAGGCAGCACTTCTGCCCTTCAGGGATCCCTCCAAGTGTCCCTGGGGCTCCAGGGGACCCTGCTGGGACACAGCTGAAGGAAATAATGATGATCCTTCTCTCAGCTGGGCACAGACACTTCTTTCAGCAGGGTCATTTCTCCAAACAGACACTGAGTTAAGTTCAAGAGTCCCCTTTTCATGTCCCATCATTAGACAGGAAACCCAGACAGTGCCCAGGAGGGATCTCCTTCACCCCCACTGAGGGAAGGGACTCAGCTGAGTCAACAGAGGTGTCTCCTTGTGGCTCTGCAGACCTGGGGCCAGAAGGACACTCAGCTCCCTCCACAGCCCCCATGGGGTGGGATTCCTCCTGCCCCAGTTCAGGGGGCCCAAAACAGGCACCTGCAGGTGACTCCTGTTGGGGCAGATTACACTGCAGAGATAAGAAATTATCTTAGCCAGAAACCATGGAATTGAAAGACAGACAAGGAAAGCTTCTTTACATATACCACCTAATATTTTTATACTATCTTTTAATTAAGCAGACTTGCTGTCTCCACGAAAATCCTTTTACCACCTTGTTTACCCCATCTCCTGTTGTAATTGTGATAAAGAAATATCTGTTTATCTGTTTGAAGAAAAATATCTCCCTGCGCTTCCTGGACCCTCAACCTCAAATGTGAATACAATGTGTGTCCCCCCTTCCCTGAACCCTATATATAGCTAGAGTTGTGTCAAACAAAGGATTCAGCTTTGTACCCACAAAGTGGATCGTGCAATTATTTAAACCGTCTTAGACTCCTTGTCCCAGATCCCATGGGAATGAATGAAGACCAAAGCCAGGAGTGACCTGCTGGGACACAAATCCCTGGTCACTTCTGAGGGGCCAGAGGTGACTGAGATTCCTGCTGGGAACTGCAGGCTCCAATGCAGCAGTTCCTAGGCACAGGGCAGCAGCTGTGGGATCTTCTTGGAGGCTGCTGGGACATTGCTTTGGCCAACTTCAGTGGCAGAAGGGGCCCACATGTAGGACAGGGGAACCTGTCACTGTTCCTCCTGTCCAGGGCAGCCCACAGAGGTGCTCAGCTGACCAAATGCAGGGAGGGAGGTCTCTCTCCTGTTCTTTATCAGGGTATTTTCTACACATCCTTAGAATACAATGGCAGTTGTCTCCTGGACATCCCTTCATTGCTGAACAAAATTCAGGACAGCTGAACCTGAATTTAGTACCCAAAGAGGGGCCTGTAGTGCCAGGGGAGGTGCCAGGGCTCTGCAGCACAAGGGCAGCAGCTGCCATGGACGGCACAGGGCCTGTGCAGGGACCCCGTCCCCATTCCCAGCAGTTGTGGGACAGGCACCACCCAGGGCTCCTCAGACACATTGGGGGCCTTTGGGGCAGGGAGTGAATCCCAGCCCTGCAGGGACAGAAGGTGTGGCCCTTCTCTATCCAGCTGGTGCTGGGCAGTTCCTGAATACAAAGCACATCCCAGCAGGGTCTCCACTCCTGTGCATTCCCTTTTTGTGTGGTTTAACCCCAGTGAGCAGCCAAGTGCCACAGAACTGCTCACTCAGTCCCCCGACCTCCCCCTGCACTGACAGGGGGAGGAGAATCAAGAAAAGGCAAAACCCGTGGGTTGAGATAAGAAAAATGTAATAACTGAAACAAAGTAAAGTATGAAAATAACAGTAAGTGTAGTAACTAATAATAACTGTATTGAAAAGGGAGACAAAAGAAAGAGAGAGAGGAATAAAACCCCAGAGGAACAAGTGATGCTCAACATGATTGCTCACACACACTGCCTAATGCCCCACACCCCAAGCAGTGATCTGCCCCTCCTGCACAACCCCTCCTCATGGATCCACTGGGAATGATGTTCTGTGGTGTGGAATATCCCTTTGGAATGTCCAGGTTGGCTGTCCTGGCCCTGCTCCCTCCCAGCTTCTTGTGCACCCGGCAGAGCACGGGAAGCTGGAAAGTCCTTGATTAGGGTAAGCAGAACCAAACCATCAGTGTGTGATCAACATTGTTCTCCCATGGAACCCAAACCACAGCCCTGCACCAGGTACTAGGAAGAAAATGAACTCTCTACTTAGGAAGAAAATTAACTCTATCTCAGAATTAATCTGCAGTTAATCTATAGGAAGATTAACTCTATCTACTAGGAAGAACAGCCAAGACAAGGCTGGTGTCCACCCCTTATTCCACACCATTTACACCATGTCAGATCCCACACTTTCCAATACATTCCACCATCACCTTTCCTATCATTTGATATAAACCCACCGATCTCATTGCTTAGTCTATGAAAGTCTGTTGAGTTCATTTAGTCAGGATTTTAGGCTCCATCTGCCAAAATACTCTTTCAGGGCAGGAAAAATGCTGTCTACTGTGGGCTTGTTGCCTCTTGCAGCCAGTTCTTGTTCCATCACCACTGTGCTTGTCTGGTCTCCTCCAAGCTCATTGTTCATTTCTCTCAGTGATTTTCACTGTAATACCCCTGACACGGCAAAGAGTGGCCACAGCAGTGAGAATGCAGTGTTGGATAGTTACCACCGTAATACACCTGAATTCCCTGGCTGTTCTCACCCAAAATCCAGTCCCTTCGAGGCACACACTGGATTTCCCATCTTTCCCTCCTTCCCCACCAAGGGCATCCGTGTCCTTGAGACACGTGAATCCCACGGGTGCACTTCCCTTTGCCTGAAGCAGGAATAACCCAGACTGTCTTCTCGGCATGTTTTTAATGTGCACTACAGGAACTTTATCCCTTTCCATGGCATGTAAAAACTTGGATTGGACAGGGCCAGCCCGATTGGCACATCCCCCAGTGCTGAGTGACCAGGTGGCCTTTGCTAAATGTGCATCCCAATGTTGGCAGGTCCCAGCACCCACTGCATCATTCCATCTTTCCTGGTGCATGGCAGGTGTGGTGGTTTTAGCACCATCAGGAAATTCAAATTCACATAAGTCACTCCCTTTCCCACGGCCCTTCTGGTGAGGGAGGGACAAAAAGTGAGAGACTCTGGGTGGAGATAACAATTCACTAAAAGCACAGAGCAATGGAATAAGACACGCACAGTCACAACAGCAATATCAGCAGCAAAAGTATCCAGAAAGAGAAGGTGTTTCACTCCCAAAAGGGGGTCACCACCGGGCACACAGAGAAGATGCTGGGCGCTCCCCGAGCGACGTGTCCGTGCGGTGCCCCCGGACAAAGGCAATGGGGTGGGGGAGCTCCCAAGGGTAACGTGTCCAACCCCTCAGCCCAACAACAAGGAGAACCAAGGACAAGCCAAGCCCCAGGAGCTGGGTCGTCCCGGCCGTGTGGCGCAGCCGCTCCCTGGGCTCAGTCCCGCGCTGGCTCCTCTCTTCTCCTCCCAACCCGAGGGCTGAGGGGGCTGAGGCTGCCCCCCAACCGCCCCGTCCTGCTCAGAGCTTTGGTTCAGCACCACGGCCCGTCGTGGTTTCCCCTTTCAGCACCAAAGGTCCATCGTCCCGATTTGGGGAAAACGTGAGGGGGAGCAGTGGGGCAGAGGACGGGGAGCGCAGGAGTGATGCTGACAGTCCCTGCCCTGCAGAGAGCGGGGCAGGATGGAGCAGTTGTGGTGCATAGCCCCGGCTTTTCCTGCTGGAAGCACAGCCCTAGGGATGGCACGGATGGTACAGGATAAATAACTTGGTGACACCCACAAGGCGCTAAACTGCCCCCTCTGCTCCCTAACCAGGACACTGTGGTGACTGACCATGGCAATGGGAATGTGTGATGGTTGCCATGGTAACTGACCATAGCAATGGGAATGTGTGATGGTTGCCATGGTAACCGACCCTAGCAATGGGAATGTCTGATGGTTGCCATGGTAACCGACCCTAGCAATGGGAATGTCTGATGGTTGCCATGGTAACCGACCCTAGCAATGGGAATGTCTGATGGTTGCCATGGTAACCGGCCATAGCAATGGGACTGTCTGATGGTTGCCATGGTAACCGGCCATAGCAATGGGACTGTCTGATGGTTGCCATGGTAACCGGCCATAGCAATGGGAATGTCTGATGGTTGCCATGGTAAATGACCAAGGCAATGGGAATGTGTGATGGTTATCATGGTAAAAAAGTGAAGCAGTGGGAAGCATGATGGTTGCCATGGTAACCGACCATAGCAATGGAATGTATGATGGTTGCCAAGGATACTGACCTAGCAATGGGAATGTATGATGGTTGCCATGGTAACTGACTGTAGCAAAAGGAATGTGTGATGGTTGCCATTGTAACCGACCATAGCAATGAAAATCTCTGCTGTTTGCCATGGCAACTGACTGTAGGAGTGGCACTGTATGAGGGTTGCCATGGTAACCAACCATAGCACCGGGAATGTATGATGGTTGCCATGGTAACTGTTTGTAGCAATGGAAATGTGTGATGGTTGCCATGGTAACCAAGCACAGCAATGGGAATGTATGATGGTTGCCATGGTAACTGACCGTGGCAAGGGGGCTCAGTGCCGTTGCCCACGGCTTCCACTTCTGCAAATTGGCTTCATTCCCCTTCTCCTTCAGCAGCCTCAGCCACTCGTCGGGGGGGCCCCACACAGCAGCTTCCCAGCTCCGTGAGGTTCTGCAGCAGCCCAGGGTTCCTTTGGCCCCACAAGGTCCTGCAGTGTCCCGATGGCCCCTCGATTCCGTGAGGCCCCACAGTGTCCCAGGGTCTCCCTGCTTCCATGAGTTTCCCCAGTGCCCCAGGTTTCCTTTGATTCCACGAGACCCAGATGTGAAGCAGTGGCCCCTTCATTCCACGAGGTTTTGCAGTGTCCCGATGGCTCCTTTCTGCCGTCAGGTTCTGCACAGTCTCAGGTTCCTCTGTTTTCAGGAGTTTCTGCAGTGTCCCGATGTCCTAGTTAGGACAGCTGAGACCAGTTCATCACTGGATGGGTGTAACCCAAAACTGTGTATTCTATAGCCTTCCATGCCATTTCCCAGAAACTGTTATCAATAGAGCATTTACACCATCTGCACACAGAGCCTGACTCCTCAGGCTATAAACTAGGCATTAAGAGGCCTGCAAGATAGGAATATGTTCCTGTCCTCACACCCTTTTATGGAATACCCCGCTCTGAGGGAAGGACTGAGCATTCCTGCCTGAACTGGAGAATATATAAACTTGGAGTTTTGGAACCTTTTTTACCACTCGTGGGATCCAGAGGAAGACTGCAGCTCATCGCTCTCAACCAGACTGAGACCACCACCCTCAGCTGGACTGCAATCACCACTCTTGACCAGACTGCACCAGCACTCTCACCAACAGGTTTTCCCCTCACCTTTTCCTTTGGACTCAGGGGGCCCAAAGAACACCACTCTGTTCATGCCCCAAGGTGCTGGGTTATATATTTGGGTTTTGTGGGTTAAAACCAATTGTTTGTCTGTATAATTGTACTTATTGTATTATTTTATTAAATTGTTATTCTGATTTATAATCTCTCTTTTGAGTTGAGTTCATTTCCTATTTATTCTTGCTTTGGTTCTCTCCTTCTTTCATATGTTCTAGTTTTATGGAAGAAATTTGCTTGAACCACGCATCACCACAAAATTCCAACGTTTTACCTCAGGGACTATCTGGAGGAATATAAGAGTTGTCACCCTTTTTGCCACATCCCCTATCTGGATTTTTGCCCCTCTTGGGCACTGAACTTTTGTCCCCCTTGGGCATTTTCCTTTTGCTTTCCCCCAGTTCCCACATTTACTCACTGATGAGATTCCTCAGTCTTTCCCCGTGGACTCCTTTCCAGATTATGACATTTCCTTACCCTTTCTTCCCCTCTCGCCTGTCTCTGGACAGTCTCAGGAACCCGATGAACTGTCCCATTCTGGCCACAAATGAAGGGAGTTGATCACCAAACTTCAAAGCAGGGGCTTCCCTATCCCTTGCAGCTGCTGGGTTCTCTTGTTCCTCAGCAAACTATACAGATGCTTCAAAATGGGGTCAAAGGCTGCTTCAAAATGGGGTCAAAGGCTGCATAAACAGTAACTTTCTACTCTACTGCTAAACCAATTAGGACCGTAGCACAAGTTTTGCAAGAACAGTCTTATTATTACTTATACCAGGCAGGAAGTTTCCAGCACAGGATGAATTGTCTTTGTTAGTCTCCTTTATCTTGTGGTTACTTCACATGTCCTTGGAGGGCTCTAAATTCTGGATTCCAAGTGTCCAGATTTTAGTTCCCCCAGGATTTCTTCATTGAAGCTTCTCATGGTCAGTTTGGCAAAACTTAAAGTTTCAGTGATGTAATGATCAAACTCTGACAGTAACTGTCTGTGAAAACAAGTTTGGCACCAAGCTGACTGAAGTGTGTCGTGGTTTGGACCTTGTTTTTCCCCAGAGGCTGAGAAAAGTGGTAGACCCCAAGGGGTGGAAACCCCTAGAAGTTTTGAAATTCTGTCCAATGGACGCTCCTGCAGAAATGTCAACATCTCACAACCAGACCGGAAGAGATGAGTTGTAGTTTTTGGTTGTTGTAGAAGAGGTGGCCATGTTGTGAGCCACGAGGTAGGGGCTCTGTGCCCCTTGGGGCCTCTGGCCCCCTCCCAGCCCCTGGCTGGGGGCTGCAGGGACCTGGAACAGCATAAAGCTGGGCTAGGTGCCTGTAGTTATGCCGGGAGATGTTTTTTTCTCCATGGGCACAGACAGCAGCCGACACTGGCCGGAGAAGGTGGCAGAGAGCCAGGAGATAAGACCTGAACTGGAGGAGCAGCAGAAGCAACATGCAGCACCAGAGAAAGGACTCCTGGAAGGAGAGCCGGGAAAAGGAGAGCCAGCATCTGAGAGCTACAGAGTTCTTGGGGGTAAGACTGTACCACAGATCCCCCAAAACTCCCTTGGAGACCCTCTTGGAGAAGAGGGACATGGACTCCTATTTAGGAGAAGAGTTTTAGACATGCAGCACCGGAGAGAGAGGAGCTGAGAAGCTCAGAGCGTCCCGGGAGCTGGACCGGGACGGCCAGATGGAATGCGGGGGGAGTTGACCTTGGCTCCCCCCCTTGCACTGCTGCCACGGTGGCAGCCTGAGAGGCAGGGCACAGAGGCCCTGCAAGAAGGAGCTGAGTCTCCTGAAGATACCAGACCGTCACGAAGACCCCCCTGTGTCTTCGTGATATGACGTGGTGATACGACCTTGTCTGGGGTTACGAAGCCCACGGAAGACCCCTCGGTTGTGAGGCGATGGGGCCGAGGGAGGTTGGATATCTCCCTCGTTGAGTGCTGGCAGAAAGCCAGCTATCAGCTGCTGCATGTGGAGAAGACAGAAAGAACCCTGCTGCCTCAGAAGATGCTGCTGCTCAGAGACTGGAAGGGATCTGTCCTTCTTTCCCTCCTGGACTTTTATTTGGAGGGGAGAAGAGATCTGATCATTGTAAATACATATGTCATGGTAGAGATAGTTGTGATCGTGTGTATAATGTGATATGGTATTTATTTGTACAGTCATTGTAATATATTTCCCTTTCCCCCACTTTGAGTCTGGTGTGTTTTGTCTGGAAAAGCCCATCTCACATTGGGTTGAGATGTGGGAGGGGGGATGGAACTAGGGGATTGGATTTTGGGACTATCTCAAACCATGACAAGTGGGAAATTTCTTGATTGAGGTGTTTGTTCCCTCTTGAGCCTCCTTTTGCTACAAGGAGATTTCTCTGATGGTTCCCTGTTGGCTTCCATTACCCCAGGAGTCCCTGGCTCATCTCTGTAAGACATCAGCTGTGCTCCAGTGTGGCTGTTCCATCTCAGAGTCACCCTCAAGGGTACCTTGTCCCTCTAAGTTTTTCATGTTATCCCACAGATTTCCTGGAACAAACCTGATCTTGTGCCCCTCCCCCATCATGTCCAGTTTAGAGCCCTGGGACACTGTGGAACCTCATGGAACCAAGGGGCCACTGTGACACCACAGGGCCTCATGGAACCCAAGGGACCCTGGGACACTGTGGGGGCTCATGGAACCAAAGGGACCCTGGGACACTGTGGGGGCTCATGGAACCAAAGGGACCCTGGGACACTGTGGGGGCTCATGGAACCAAAGGGACCCTGGGACACTGTCAGGAGCCTCGTGGTGCCCAGGGCTGAGGAATCCCGTGGGTGCAGGTGGCTCAGGGAGCAGCTGCAGTTGGAGCTGTGGGATGAGCTCTGGGTGAGGGACCTCAGCCCAAAGGCCGTGAGCTGCTGACCCTGGAGCAGCCAAGGGAGAGGACACTTGGAGACAGGGCAGGAGCCCAGGACTCAACAGGAAGAGCAGTTTGTGTGCTTGGAGTGTGAGGAGATAAAACCCCATGGAGGTTTTTTTGGGGGTCCCTCGTTGAGGCACCAGCTCAGCCTGTATCTGTGTTTCTTCTCCAGGAATAAAATGTTTTATTGTTTCTAAGACATGAGACTCTGCCATGGGAAACCTGGGGTGGAAGCAGTGAGGAAACCTGGTCTGACTGTGAGAGTGGGGGGTGTGGGGAGTCACAGGGGACCCGTCGGGTCACTGGAGCTGCTGCTGCTGGGAAGGGGCCTGAGTGTCAGCAGTGCCAGTCTGGGCTGGTGGGAGAGTGACTGCCAGGGAGTCTTGGGAATGGTGAGCCTGGGAAGTTCCCTTAAGAGTGTGAGGGGGATCTTGTGTGCAGAGACCCCCAGGAGCCCCCTGAGCCGCTCTGCTCATGGCAAGGATGCAGAGAAGGCAGAGTTACTGAACACCTTTGCCCTGACAAGACCAGCCCTCAGGGATCTCTGGCCCAGGAGACCAGGCTATAGGAATGTTGGAAGGAAGATCTTGCCTTGCTTAAGGAAGATTGGGTCAGAGAACACCTCCAAAAACTCTACCCCCACAAGTGCATGGGACACTTGATGACTTCCTGTCACCAAGGGGACCCTGTGACACTGTGGGACCTCGTGGTTATCAGACTCCCAAATATTGTGTGCAACTACAGTTTCACAGAACTTCCAAAAGTACTGTGAAAAACAGTGGAGCCTGAGCGTGTTGATCCAAACTATTCCCATCTCACCTGAAGATGTCCCTGCTAACAGAGCTCCTGTGTGTTCCCTCTGCTCTCTGGGCACTTGCATCCTTTGAGAGCTGCCCATCACTCTGGTAGCCAGGAGCACAGGGCAGGGGATCCCCTGGAGGGGGAGCAGAGACATCTTTCCTAGATCACCTTGCTCAGAGCCCCATCCAACCTGGCCTTGAATGTTTGCAGGGATGGGGCATCCACCACCTCCCTGCAAATGTGTTCCAGTGTTTCAGTCTCATCATCAAATGTTTCTTCCCTCTCTCTAGTTTGAACCTCCCCTCTCTTAGTTTAACTCCCTCACTGCCTGTCCTACTCTGACAGGCCCTACTGAACCCTTTGCCCACATGTCACTAAAAAGCTGCCTTGAAGTACTGGAAGGCCCCAAGGAGGTCTCCCCACAGGCTTTTCTTCTGCAGGCTGAAGAGCCCCCACTCTCTCAGCCTGTCTCCATTAGAGGTGCTGCAGCCCTGTGATGCCCTTGGTGGCCTCCTCTGGAAGTGCCCCAAGAGGTGCGTGTCTTTGCTGTGCTGAGGAGCCCATGGAGCTGCAGGAGATGCCAGGGCTGGCAGGGGAATCCCCCCAAGCCATTGCCATTGCGGGCGGGTGCGTTGCAGACAGCCAGAGGAGCCCAGAGCTGGGGGCAGCACTGCAGGAGGGGTCTCAGCTGAGCGGAGCAGAGGGGCAGAACCCCCCTGCCCTGCTGCCCACGCTGTGGGATGAGCCCAGGACATGGGGGGTTGTGGGCTGTGAGCTCCCATTGCTGGCTCCCATCCTGCTTTTCATCCCCCACTATCCCCATGGCCTTGGATGCAGGGCTGCTCTCCATCCCTTCAGCCCCAAGCCTGGCCCTTGAGATCTGGGGGCATTTGACACCCGCTGGCTCCTTTGATCCCCTTTCCCATCCCTCCCAGAGCACAGGTGTAACAGGGAAGGGACTAAACCAAAGGGAAAAACACAGGTTCGCGAGATTCTGGAACGTGAATAAACCAAACATCGTTGCTAGTTGGCAAAAATAATAGCTATTTTTTAGGAAAAGGTGGCAAACAAGGAAAAGGGAGAAAACAAAACAGGCGCCTGAGGGAAAAGGATTGGGGCGGAGGAAGAAGTGCATAGAAGACCCTAGGATGAAGGCTTTCCCCCCCATACTCACCCAGGTGTCACCTGTAAACAAGTCTTACCCATCCTAACCAATAATGAAGTCTCTCTGCAGCAGCTGCGGGTTCATGGGGGGTGGCAGGCTCCCACTTCAAGCAGGCGTCCCCGCTGAAAACAACTTGGTCCATCGTGAAGAGCCAGCCCCCCAAGAAGCGTCTCTGCTTTTATAAAGTTTTTTGAGAGCACCTGCCCCGGAGAGGTGTGGCCAGCACTGCCCCGTCAGGGCTCTGAACCCCACCCCTTCTGTTGTGTAAGTGCACCCCTCCTGCGCCTGCGTGAGCACCTTGGAAAGTCCCCCGCGCAGGCTCAGTGATTTGGGAGGGGTCTTCCCAATTGAGTCTGGGGGATGGCCTTCAGCACCATCATCATCACTTTGTCCTCCAACTGCCCCTGACGAGCAATTGACCAATCACAACGGACCAATTAAAACAGTTTACACAGAAGCTCTCCCTCCAAGGCCAAGTTCACTGCTTTATCAGTAGACTTCGCAGGAGAAAATATAAACTAACTGCAGGTGGCTAGGGCCAAACACAGGCCAAAAAATAACATCCCAACTTCGTCCGGGTACAACAGGGAAGGACTGAGGGGCCTTGACTGATTGTCCCTGACCCTCCCCTGCCCCGACACCAAGCTGTGCTCCTTGGGGACGGTGCTTGGACAGCCCCAGTCAGACCCTGTTTCCCGCTGTGCCCCCAAACCACCGGGTGCCCAGGGGACGTGGGAACACACATGGACACGGGAAGGCACCCGTGGATGTGGGAACACACACCCACCCAGACAGACACAGAGCATTTGTTTTGCTGCAGGGGTTTATTGATTCTTGCAGGGAAATTGCCAGGGCACCCAGGGGATCAGGGGGGTCCTCCAGGGATGATCATCTCCTCATGCCGCTGGAGAGGGACAGGACACGGGTGTCACCACCACTTCCAGTCCTGAAAGACAGAGCCCCAAACGTCACCCCCGGTGTCCACAGGGACATGGCAGGGGCCTTGTCCCCACCCCGTCTGTCTGCAGGGAGCTGGGGCAGGAGAAGGGAATTGGATGCTGAGATCCATGTGGCCCCAGAGCCCCTGAGCCCGGGATGCTCTGACACCTCCCCGAGCCCCTCCCTGCCCTCCCGGTGAGCCTGGGGGTCTGCAGAGCCCCCAGTGCAAGGCAAGGCTTGGGGGCAGCTCTGTCCAGCTGCCCCGGGACACGGAGCAGGGACAGCCCCCTGTGTGTCCCTCTGCTGTCCCCAAGCTCTGCCCACTGCAGAGGGCTCAGGGACCCCCCAGGGCCCTGCCAGGCTCCTTTGGGGGGCTGAGGAGCCTCCCATATTTCTCACCTGGACATGCAGAGAGGCAGCCGAGCGTCACTGGCGCATCAGCTCCACCTGGTCAGCCACGGGGGGCTGGGGACAAAGGCAGGGTTAGAGACACACTGGGCTGGTTCTGGGACACACTGGGCTGTACTGGGACACACTGGGCATTACTAGGACACACTGGGATACTGGGGCACACTAGGGTGGACTGGGACACACTGGGATGCCAGGGAGGGTCGTGGCCATGAGAGGGGAGGGTCTGGGCCCAGCAGAACTCGAGGTACCCACCTCAGACCTCTTCACTCGATGGACATCCATGCCTCCCTGGAGAGAGAGCGGGAGGTGTCACTGGGGTGTCCCCAGGCCCAGGAGGGATGGGGGGACTACATTTCCCCCCATTTCCCACACTGGGGACATCCCAACTCCAGGACTTACCCCAACACATCCACCTCCGCCTTGTCCCGAGATTGGCTGGGGAAGGAGAGCAAAGGTTTGAGCAGGATTGGCCCCTGTGGGGCTGGGGGAGGGACACAGGTGTCCCCAGACCCCCCAGCCCATGGTTGGCCCCTGGTCTGAGGGGAAAAATCCCTTCTGCTCCCCCCAGCCCCACTGCACCCAGTTTCCCCCGGGATCCCTGTTCCTGCAGGGCCCAGGGTGGGGATGGAGACAAGGAGAGCCAGGGGAATTCAGGGCCTGCAGGAGGGTGGGGGGAGAAGGAGGGGACCCAAAGAGGGTGAAGTGGGGGGAATTGGGGATCCCACAGGATGGGCATTGGGGTGTGGAAGGGATGGGACTGTGGGGGATGCGGGTGAGGAGGAAGGGATTCCAGCTGAGGGACCCAGGGAATGAAGCAGGGCAGGGGTGGGGGCAGGAGAAATGGGGAAGGGGAGAGAACTGGAAGGGATTGGGAGGGGCTTTGGGACTGAGGGGTCAAGGAAGGGGATTTCTGGACACGAGTGTCATGGGCAATGGGAAAGGGGAAGGATTAGAGGAGAAAGAAGGGAAGAAATGGTGTGGGAATGATGCCCTGTGTGTGTGTGGTGGGGTGTACTGGGGTGTGTGGGAATAGAGTGGGGGCCCTGAGGAAGGACCTCCCCGGTGCACACTGGGGTGGACTGGGGAGCACTGGGATGGCCTGGAGGGTGGTGGCCACCAGAGGGGAGGGTCTGGGCCCAGCACAAGCCCTGGTACCCACCGGGCCGCCGATGACGCCTGCCTGTAGAGAGACAAGGAGACGTCACTGGTCACTGGGGTGTCCCCAGTGCCAGGAAGGGATGGGGGCCCAAAGTGCCCCCCAATTCCCACATTGGGTGCCCCCCAACTCCCGGACTTACCTCCCCACATTGGACGCCGCCGGCCTGAACGGGCTGCAGGAGGAGAGCAAAGGCTTGGTTGGGTTTGGCCTTGTGGGGCTGGGGGGGACACGGGTGTCCCCACCCCCTCCAGCCCCGGCTGCCCCCCGGGCTGAGCGGGGCTCTTTGGGATTGCGGCTCCCAGGCAAGTTGGGGACACCAGTGCAGGGGGAAAGGCAAGGCATTGAGGGCAAAGCCTGGAGGAAAGGCCCTGGGAAGGGGCCATGGCAGGGCATTTCCCAGTTGGTGCCAGTTCAGCCTGGCCAGGCCTTGTCCCACTTGAGCCCAGGGTGGAGCTTGGGCCTGTTTGTCCTCCTTGGACTCCAGTGGGGCTTGGCCCAGTTCCACCCAGTTTGGGTTGGGCCTTTGCCTTGGCTGGGAAAGAGAGGAGATGGTGGGGAGATGCCCCAGGGGACCAAGAGGATGGGATGGGGAGGCCCAAAAAGGTGGGATTTGGGGTCAGAAAGAGCAGGAAGTGTTGGGACTGTGCCAGGACGGAGCCGGGTGCAAGCATCCCGTGAGGAAGCGGAGCTGCAGCAGCAGGAGTTGAATTGTGGGGAGGGGAAGGAGAGAGGGAATTGTGGCCAGAAGAAAGTGGCCTGGCCCAGGGCTGGGGGTGCTGGGGAGTGCTGGGGGAGCCCCTGGATTGGGAAGGGGCCCATCCCTGAGCCCATGACCGTGGCATGGGGGCCTCACCTTGGCATCTGCCGGGGGGCTCAGCAGGATGGTGAAGAGCAGGGCCACGCTGAGCACAGCGACCTTCATCTTCCTCTGGGCCTGGGCAGCGCTGGCTGAGGCTGCACAAGGGCAGGAGCACATTTATCCCTGCCGGGACTCCTCCCTGCCCCCTCCCCGAGAGCCCCCGGGGCAAAGCCCGGCTGGGCACAGCCCCCAGCCCTGGCCACAAGCCCAGCCCTGGCACAGAGTCCATCCCGCCTGCGGCACCCATCCAACCACCTTCCCCGGCATCCCTCCAGCTTCCTGCACGGGGCAGCTGCCCCTGGAAGGGCCCAGGCCCCTGGGGGTGCCAAGGGGGTGGGCAGGGAGCTGAAAGCAGCTGCATACCCTGTGGGGACAATCCCACACAACACAATCCATCCTCCAATGGCCCCCAAAGCCTGATCCACCCATGTCCTCCTGCCCATCCCTTCCCAGAGCTTTCCCTCTGGGACACCCCAGTACTCAGCCCAGCCCCAAACCCGGCGTGTCTGAGCACAATTGTCCCTGTTCCCACTCCAGCTCTTTGACTGAACCTGGGGCTGGCACTGCCCCCCTTCTTGGGGCACCAGGAGCCCGGGATCAGGGAAACAGGGAGCTGGGAGATAAAGGGGCTGACAAGCAATGGGCACAGGCGGGTGACTGGGATCTCCAGTCTGGGCAGGCACTGGGGAGCACTGGGCAATGCTGGCCCTGGCACACAAGGGCTGGGCCCAGGGAAGTGCTGGGGTGGTGGCAGTGCCCGGCTCCAGCCCATTTGCGGGCACTGCAGCCCCCAAGTGGTGCAGGCCCAGCCACGGCCTCCCCGAGCAGAGCCCAGAGGGGCAGATGCCCTTTGCTGGCCCTGCCCCTGTCCCAGCTGGGCACACCGTGTCCTCCCGCATCAGCCGGGCCCCGTTCTGCTCAGCTGGCCCAGGCAGGGGGGGCCAGGCACTGGCAGCCCAGCAGGGCTCTGGCTCCACACTGGGCTGGCCCTGGCACACAGCTGCCCCAGTGCCCCTGTCCCCAGGGATGGCCCTGCCCTGCCCTGGGCCCAGCGCTGGCCCTCAGCAGGATGGCACCTTCCCGCCCCACTCTCCCTCCCTCCCCACCCGCCTCACAGGCCCCTCTGGGCTGGGACCCCCGTGGGCACAGATCAAGGACAGGCACTGAGCGGGGGCTCCCGGCAACTGCCACAGCCTCAATTCTCCACTCACCTTTGGCCACAGTTCCGCAACACCTTCCATCCTTACGGGCCCCTGACCACACACAAGAGACCATTGTGGGCCAGCTGGGAAAACATCTCAGCTGAATGACTTGACTATTTGCCTTGCATTTTCCCCAGGAGCCGGCAGTGACCTGGAAGATTTTCCTTTTGCCCTTTTCTGCTTCGTGCCTCCTTTGTTGGATAATTGAGGAACACTGACTGAGGAGGGGCCCAGGGGAGGTGAAGCCACTCAAGAGGGAGGCATTTACAGTCCCTCAACACCAAAGGTCCCACTCTGGACCATCCAAACTGTGGCATCAGCAGCTCATTGGAAGAGGGAAATGTCCCCATTTTGGTGTTTGAGAGAGAGATGGACGAGAGTCGTGAGCAGGGTGCCTGAGGTGCAGCTGATCCCCCCTGGACTGTCTCCTTCCTTCCCCCTGAGCAGGGCTGGGAGCACCTGGGGAAATTCCTCTTGTTCCTGGAGTCCCTCCTGTGGGATTTTTCCCACTCTCTGGATCCAAATGGATTTTGGGCCTGGCTGTTCTCCTCAGGCTGTGACCCGCAGGGAGGTGTTGTGGTGACTCACAGAGGGAAAGGAGAGGAGAAAAGGGGGCCCTGTTCTCCCCACATTTACGTCTCCCTTCCCAATTTCCTGGTGCCCTCGACTTCCCAGAGTCCCTCAGTAGCTGCACGAGAGGGGGGGACCAGACTGAGCAGGAGGTGTCTGTCCTGTTGTCCTGGTTTTGACTGGGATAATGGACTGGTTTACAGTCCCTGCCCACAACAGGGACTTGTCTCAGCACAGAATCCTGGAATCATGGACTGGTTTGAGTGGGAAGGGACCTTAAACTCATCCCGTGCCACGCCCTGCCATGGGCAGGGACACCTTCCACTAGCCCAGGTTGCTCCAAGCCCCGTCCAGCCTGGTCTTGGACACTTCCAAGGATGGGGCAGTCACAGCTTCTCAGGGCAACCTGTGCCAGGGCCTCCCCCCTCACAGGGAAAACTTTCTTCCCAATATCCCCCTAAGCCTGCCCTCTGTCAGTGGGAAGCCATTCCCCCTTCTCCCATCCCTACAGGTCCTTGTCCAAAATCCCTCTGCAGCTCTCTGGGAGCCCCTCGAGGCACTGGAAGGGGCTCTAAGGCCTCTCTGGAGCCTTCTCTTCTCCAAGTTGAACAATCCCAATTGTCCCCAGGCCAGAGCTGGACCCACCAGCACCCCCAGGGCCCTCTCCCAGCAGGGACTTCCATCCCTTCCTCCCCCAGCCTGCACCGATCCCGGGGGTTGCCCTGACCCGGCTGCACCACCTTGGTCTTGTCCAACCTCAGCAGATTCCCGTGTGTGCTGGGAAATGGGGGGAAGGGGAATTCACCCGACTCTTGGAGATTTGTTTGTCTGCTGGTGCCCCAGGGAAAAACAAAACCCTGTCAGTCCCATCGAGTCTGTCCCATATTCCACCCAGGAACCCTCCACCAAACAGATCCACCAGGTGGGGGGAATTCCAGGGCCCTTTTTCGGGGACTGACACGACACAGCCAAAGGAAAACCCCTCAGTGGATATTTCCACCAGTTACTCCAGCATCAACAAAACTGACAGCACCTTTGTAAATTACTCCCTCCAACAGTCTGAGGAATAACACTCTTTATTAATACAAATTGGCACAGGTTAAAGGTTCATGGTGGTCAGGGACAGGGTCTGGCTGCAAAAACACACTTTGAACAATCTCAAAATTGTTGTTAAAGCAAAGCAAAGCACAACCTCTAAACCAAACCAATCCACAAATACATTAGGAAGCAAAAGCCAGCTCTAGTCCTTCCAAGCAGTGACTAACATGCAAAGCTGACACTTCCCACCCAGCACAGGCGTCCCTGAGGGGGAGGAAGGCAGGTTCAACCCCTCCGTTGATCCCAGCAGGTTCAATGGAAATCTCCCTCAATTCTTTCCCCATTTCCAACTCTCTTTTATGCTCTTTCTTTAGGTTTAGGAGGAGTTTGATGGTTTCTAATGAGAAGTGCTACAATTGTTTCTGGGTGCCTGGGGAGCTTTGTGGGGCATCGTGACCTTATCCCAGCCGGGAAGCAGCAGCTGGAGTCTCTTTGCTGTCCGGGAAGCAGCAGCTGGTTTTCCTCTCTAATTCCTATTCTATGTTAACTTTTAGCCTTATCTCTCTCTCCACACTCTGGGACCATTTCTCTGGCTTGTCCAGGTCCCCCTGGATGCCATCCCCTCCCTCAGGTGTGTCACCTGCCCCGCTCAGCTCAGTGTCACGGGCTCAGGGTGCCCTCCATCCCTTGGCCTCCATCATTAAGGAAGAGGCCGAATACTGGGGCCAGGAGTGAGGAATTGGAGGGTGTGGAGTCCAGCTGGGGATTCCTTGCTGGGGATAAGGGCATGGACAGTGGGATTGGGAAGGGGGCAGCAGTCCTCAGCCTCTGGAGGTGTCTCCTGCAGAGAGGTAAGGACGGGAATGGCTTTGAGAAAGATCTTGCAAACTGCCAGTGGAGGAGGTGCCCAGGATGAGATGGAATTCCCTGTGCTGGAGGCAATCACATCCCCTTGGGGTGCAGGGGCTGTAAATTTCTCCTTCTTGAGCAGCTTCAGCTCCCCTGGGCCCCTCCTCAGTCAACGTTCCTCAGTTATCCAACAAACGAGGCACGAAGCAGAAAGGGGCAAAAGGAAAATCTTCCAGGTCACTGTCGGCTCCTGGGGAAAATGCAAGGCAAATAGTCAAGTCATTGAGCTGAGATGTTTTCCCAGTTGCCCCACAATGGTCTCTTGTGTCTGGTCAGGGGCCCGTAGGGATGGAAGGTGTTGCGGAACTGTGGCCAAAGGTGAGTGGAGAATTGAGGCTGTGGCAGGTGCCGGGAGCCCCCGCTCAGTGCCTGTCCTTGATCTGTGCCCACGGGGGTCCCAGCCCAGAGGGGCCTGTGAGGCGGGTGGGGAGGGAGGGAGAGTGGGGCGGGAAGGTGCCATCCTGCTGAGGGCCAGCCCTGGGCCCAGAGATGTGATGTCATATGAGGGATGTGATGTCACAGAGGAGGATGTGATGGTGCAGGAATGATGTGATGTATCTGATGCCTTAAGCCCCTAGTATAGTTTTTGTTTTTCTAATTTTTATAAGCTTTATTAGTTTTATAAGTAGTAGAAGTAGATTTGAAAAGCAGCATCCCTCACTCCCTTTCCCTGTATTACAAGTAGTTTACACATTCCTTAACCCTCTTACCCCATTCTATGCTCCCCATATCAAATCTACCCCTGACTTCAGTGGCAATGTTTAGTCTTGTCAAGGCAAGGCCTAGGCTGTTTAGAGAACAGCCATATCAGGGCCTGAACAACAAAAGAGAGTCAAGAACTAGGTGGCTATATACCCTCTGTGCTCTGAAGATGATGAGAATGATGAAGAGGTGGTCCTGAAATACACCCCAGACTCAATTCTCAGGGGGTGGACCCAGGGTGGACCAGAGCAAAGGCTACGGTGTGGACACACTTGGGATTGGACAGACAATATTATAAAATGTACCATCTCGAGCACAGTGGCACGTCTTGTAACATCCATTGCCTTGGCACAATTAAACCCTTTCCTGATCTCACCCCTAATTAACTGCTCCTGAGTAATTTCTTTAGCACCAACATTCCACGGCATCACACAGAAGAGGATGTGATGGCACAGAGGAGGATGTGATGTCACAGGGAAGGATATGACGTCAGAGGAAGGATGTGATTCACAGTGCAGGATGTGATGTCACGAGAGAGGTGATGTCATACGATGGATGTGATGACATAGACCAGCTCTGATGTCACAGAGGAAGATGTGATTTCACTGAGGAAGGATGAGATGTCACATGGGAGGATGTGATGTCACAGATGAGAATTTTATGCTGTGTGATGGATGTGATGTCACAGAGGAGGATGGGATGTCACGGGAAGGATGTGATGTCACAGTGGAGGATGTGATGTCACAGGAGAGATATGATGTCATATGATGGATGGGACTTCATAGAGGAGCTGTGATGTCACAGGGAGGATGTGATGTCACAGAGGTAGGGTGAGATGTCACGGGAGATTCCAGAGTAACTCGTGGAAATATCCACTGAGGAGTTTTCCCTTTTGTTGTGACGTGTCAGTCCTCGAAAAAGGGCACTGGAATTCCCCCCACCTGGTGGATCTGTTTGGTGGAGGGTTCCTGATGGAATATGGGACAGACTAGATGGGACTGACAGGGTTTTGTTTTTCCCTGGGGCACCAGCAGACAAACAAATCTCCAAGAGTCGGGTGAATTCCCCTTCCCCCCGTTTCCCGGCACACACGGGAATCTGCTGAGGTTGGACAAGACCAAGGTGGTGCAGCCGGGTCAGGGCAACCCCCGGGATCGGTGCAGGCTTGGGGAGGAAGGGATGGAAGTCCCTGCTGGGAGAGGGCTCTGGGGGTGCTGGTGGGTGACAAATGGGACACGAGCCAGCCCGGAAACCCCCCGTGTGTGGGGCTCATCCCGGGGACAGGGGAGGAGGGGAATGTGCCCCTCTGCTGCCCTCAGGTGAGACCCCACCTGCAGTGCTGCCTCCAGCTCGGGGGGCCCAGATCAGGAGGAATGGACCTGTTGGAGTGGATCCAGAGGAGGTCACAAAGATGCTCGGAGGGCTGGAGCCCCTCTGCTCTGGAGACAGGCTGGGACAATTGGGATTGTTCAGTCTGGAGAAGAGAAGGCACAAGAGAGGCCTTAGAGCCCCTTCCAGTGCCTCGAGGGGCTCCCAGAGAGCTGCAGAGGGATTTTGGACAAGGACCTGTAGGGATGGGAGAAGGGGGAATGGCTTCCCACTGACAGAGGGCAGGCTTAGGGGGATATTGGGAAGAAAGTTTTCCCTGTGAGGGGGGAGGCCCTGGCACAGGTTGCCCTGAGAAGCTGTGGTTGCCCCATCCCTGGAAGTGTCCAAGGCCAGGATGGACGGGGCTTGGAGTAACCTGGGCTAGTGGAAGGTGTCCCTGCCCATGGCAGGGACATGGTGGTACGGGATGAACTTTAAGGTCCCTTCCCACCCAAACCAGTCCATGATTCCAGGATTCTGTGCTGAGACAAGTCCCTGTGGTGGGCAGTGACTGTAAACCAGTCCATTATCCCAGTCAAAACCAGGACAACAGGACAGAGACCTCCTGTTGAGTCTGGTCCTGCCTCTCCCTCGTGCAGCTACTGAGGGACTCTGGGAAGCCGAGGGCACCAGGAAATTGGGAAGGGAGATGTAAATTTGGGGAGAACAGAGTCCCCTTTTCTCCTCCCCTTTCCCTCTGGGAGTCACCACAACACCTCCCTGCGGGTCACAGCCTGAGGAGAACGGCCAGGCCCCAAATCCATTTGGAACCAGAGGGTGGGAAAAAATCCTGTTGCCCGTAATCCAAAAGAAACACAAACCAACAGAGTGCCGGTTTATGCGGTGCTTTATTCGGGGCCCCGGGAACCTGCGGGCTAACGCCCCAAGTCGGGATTCCGAAGACCCTCATTCTCAGTTCAGCTTTTATACACAAACAAGTTTACGTGCAGTTTCCACGGCAAAACGGTTACAGTTTCCACAGCAAACCAGGTGCAGTTACAAACAAGCTCATACTTCATACCAATAACAATTAATAATCATCTACTCCAATCATAAATCTGCTTAAGTTGTCTTATCCCTAGAAACTGTTTAACAGACCTTTACCACATCCTAGGTAACAAATCGTTATATACATGCTTGACTAGATCCTTTGATTATGGTTTCCACTCACACAAACAAGGTTGCTACTTTGGAGTGTTGCTTTCTAGGCCTACTCTTCTACTAAGCCTTAGCCATTCTACTACTTATTTAAATTGCTTTGCAACAATCCCAAAGGACGGACTACAAGAACCAGGGTAATTTCCCCAGGTGCTCCCAGCTCTGCTCAGGGGGAAGGAAGGAGACAGTCCAGGGGGGATCAGCTGCACCTCAGGCACCCTGCTCACGACTCTCGTCCATCTCTCTCTCAAACACCAAAATGGGGACATTTCCCTCTTCCAACGAGCTGCTGATGCCACAGTTTGGATGGTCCAGAGTGGGACCTTTGGTGTTGAGGGACTGTAAATGCCTCCCTCTTGAGAGGCTTCACCTCCCCTGGGCCCCTCCTCAGTCAACGTTCCTCAATTATCCAACAAACGAGGCACGAAGCAGAAAAGGGCAAAAGGAAAATCTTCCAGGTCACTGCCGGCTCCTGGGGAAAATGCAAGGCAAACAGTCAAGTCATTGAGCTGAGATGTTTTCCCAGCTGCCCCACAATGGTCTCTTGTGTCTGGTCAGGGGCCCGTAAGGATGGAAGGTGTTGCGGAAATGTGGGCAAAGGTGAGTGGAGAATTGAGGCTGTGGCAGGTGCCGGGAGCCCCCGCTCAGTGCCTGTCCTTGATCTGTGCCCACGGGGGTCCCAGCCCAGAGGGGCCTGTGAGGCGGGTGGGGAGGGAGGGAGAGTGGGGCGGGAAGGTGCCATCCTGCTGAGGGCCAGCGCTGGGCCCAGAGACATATGATGTCATATGATGGATGTCATGTCACAGGGAGGATGTGATGCCACAGAGGAGGATGTGATGTCACAGAAGAGGATGTGATGTCATATGCTGGATGTGATGTCACAGAGAAGGATGTGAAGGAAGATGATGGATGTGATAACACAGGAGAGATGTGATGTCACATGATGCAGATGATGCCACAGAGGGAGGATGTGATATCACAGAGGACTATGTGATGTTACAGAGGAGAATGTGATGTCACATGATGGATGTGATGTCACAGAAGAGGATGTGATGTCATAATGTGGATGCGATGTCACTGGAGAGATATGATGTCATAGGTGCGATGTGATGTCATAGGTGAGATGTGATGTCATATGATGGATGTGATATCACAGGGGAGATGTGATGTCATAGTAGAGATATGATGGCACAGAGGAGGATGTGATGTCACAGGAATAATGTGATTCCACCGAAGAATGATGTGATGTTACAGGAAGAATGTGATGTCACAGAAGAAGGATGAGATATCACAGGAAGGATGTGATGCCATCTGATGGATGTGATGTCTTAGAAAGGATGTGATGTCATGCAGAGGAGGATGTGATGCCACCAGAGAGATGTATGTGATGTCATATGATGGGTGTGATGTCACAGACAGAGGAAGTGATGTCACAGAGGAGGATGTGATGTTACACAGAAGGGTGTGATGTCACAGGAACGATGTGATGTCACAGTGGAGTAAGGATGTGATGTCTCAGGAGAGATATGATGTCATATGATGGATGCGACGACATAGAGGAGCTGTGATATCACAGGGAGGATGTGATGTCCCAGGAAGGATGTGTCCTATGATGGATGTGATGTCACAGAGGAGGACGCGATGTCATATGATGGATGTGATGTCATAGGAAGGATGTGATGTCACGGGGAGGATGTGATGTCATACGATTGATGGGACGTCATAGAAAAGCTGTGATGTCACAGAGGAGGATGTGATGTCATATGATGGATGTGATGTCACAGAAGAAGGATGTGATATCACAGAGGAGGATGTGATGTCACGGGGAAGGATATGATGTCAGAGGAGAGATGTGATGTCATACGATGGATGTGATGTCACGAGGAGGATGTGATCTCACTGGAAGGATGTGATGTGATATGACGGATGTGACATCATAACGAAGGTGTGATATCAAAGGCGGGATGTGATGTCACAGGAGAGATGTGACGTCATAAGATGGATGTGATGTCATAGAGGAGGATGTGATGTTATATGATAGATGTGATGTCACAGTGGAGGATGTGATGTCATAGAGGAGGATGTGATGCCCCACAGGAGGGACTGCAGGAACAAGAGGAATTTCCCCAGGTGCTCCCAGCCCTGCTCAGGGGGAAGGAAGGAGACAGTCCAGGGGGGATCAGCTGCACCTCAGGCACCCTGCTCACGACTCTCGTCCATCTCTCTCTCAAACACCAAAATGGGGACATTTCCCTCTTCCAATGAGCTGCTGCTCCCACAATTTGGATGGTCCAGAGTGGGACCTTTGGTGTTGAGGGACTGTAAATGCCTCCCTCTTGAGAGACTTCACCTCCCCTGGGCCCCTCCTCAGTCAACGTTCCTCAATTATCCAACAAACGAGGCACGAAGCAGAAAAGGGCAAAAGGAAAATCTTCCAGGTCACTGCTGGCTCCTGGGGAAAATGCAAGGCAAATAGTCAAGTCATTGAGCTGAGATGTTTTCCCAGCTGCCCCACAATGGTCTCTTGTGTCTGGTCAGGGGCCCGTAAGGATGGAAGGTGTTGCGGAACTGTGGCCAAAGGTGAGTGGAGAATTGAGGCTGTGGCAGGTGCCGGGAGCCCCCGCTCAGTGCCTGTCCTTGATCTGTGCCCACGGGGGTCCCAGCCCAGAGGGGCCTGTGAGGCGGGTGGGGAGGGAGGGAGAGTGGGGCGGGAAGGTGCCATCCTGCTGAGGGCCAGCGCTGGGCCCAGGGCAGGGCAGGGCCATCCCTGGGGACAGGGGCACTGGGGCAGCTGTGTGCCAGGGCCAGCCCAGTGTGGAGCCAGAGCCCTGCTGGGCTGCCAGTGCCTGGCCCCCCCTGCCTGGGCCAGCTGAGCAGAGCGGGGCCCGGCTGATGTGGGAGGACACGGTGTGCCCAGCTGGGACAGGGGCAGGGCCAGCAAAGGGCATCTGCCCCTCTGGGCTCTGCTCGGGGAGGCCGTGGCTGGGCCTGCACCACTTGGGGGCTGCAGTGCCCGCAAATGGGCTGGAGCCGGGCACTGCCACCACCCCAGCACTTCCCTGGGCCCAGCCCTTGTGTGCCAGGGCCAGCATTGCCCAGTGCTCCCCAGTGCCTGCCCACACTGGAGATCCCAGTCACCCGCCTGTGCCCATTGCCCGTCAGCCCCTTTATCTCCCAGCTCCCTGTTTCCCTGATCCCGGGGTCCTGGTGCCCCAAGAAGGGGGGCAGTGCCAGCCCCAGGTTCAGTCAAAGAGCTGGAGTGGGAACAGGGACAACTGTGCTCAGACACGCCGGGTTTGGGGCTGGGCTGAGCTCTGGGGTGTCCCAGAGGGAAAGCTCTGGAAGGGATGGGCAGGAGGACATGGGTGGATCAGGCTTTGGGGGCCGTTGGAGGATGGATTGTGTTGTGTGGGATTGTCCCCACAGGGTATGCAGCTGCTTTCAGCTCCCTGCCCACCCCTTGGCACCCCCAGGTGCCTGGGCCCTTCCAGGGGCAGCTGCCCCGTGCAGGAAGCTGGAGGGATGCCGGGGAAGGTGGCTGGATGGGTGCCGCAGGCGGGATGGACTCTGTGCCAGGGCTGGGCTTGTGGCCAGGGCTGGGGGCTGTGCCCAGCCGGGCTTTGCCCCGGGGGCTCTCGGGGAGGGGGCAGGGAGGAGTCCCGGCAGGGATAAATGTGCTCCTGCCCTTGTGCAGCCTCAGCCAGCTCTGCCCAGGCCCAGAGGAAGATGAAGGTCGCTGTGCTCAGCGTGGCCCTGCTCTTCACCATCCTGCTGAGCCCCCCGGCAGATGCCAAGGTGAGGCCCCCATGCCACGGCCATGGGCTCAGGGATGGGCCCCTTCCCAATCCAGGGGCTCCCCCAGCACTCCCCAGCACCCCCAGACCCGGCCCAGGCCACCTTATTCCACCCACAATTCCCTCTCTCCTTCCCCTTCCCACAATTCAACTCCTGCTGCTGCAGCTCCGCTTCCTCATGGGATGCTTGCACCCGGCTCCGTCCTGGCACAGTCCCAACACTTCCTGCTCTTTCTGACCCCAAATCCCACCTTTTTGGGCCTCCCCATCCCATCCTCTTGGTCCCCTGGGGCATCTCCCCACCATCTCCTCTCTTTCCCAGCCAAGGCAAAGGCCCAACCCAAACTGGGTGGAACTGGGCCAAGCCCCACTGGAGTCCAAGGAGGACAAAGAGGCCCAAGCTCCACCCTGGGCTCAAGTGGGACAAGGCCTGGCCAGGCTGAACTGGCACCAACTGGGAAATGCCCTGCCATGGCCCCTTCCCAGGGCCTTTCCTCCAGGCTCTGCCCTCAATGCCTTGCCTTTCCCCCTGCACTGGTGTCCCCAACTTGCCTGGGAGCCGCAATCCCAAAGAGCCCCGCTCAGCCCGGGGGGCAGCCGGGGCTGGAGGGGGTGGGGACACCCGTGTCCCCCCCAGCCCCACAAGGCCAACCCCAACCAAGCCTTTGCTCTCCTCCTGCAGCCCGTTCAGGCCGGTGGCGTCCAATGTGGGGAGGTAAGTCCGGGAGTTGGGGGGCACCCAGTGTGGGAAGTGGGGGGCACTTTGGGCCCCCCATCCCTTCCTGGCACTGGGGACACCCCAGTGACCAGTGACGTCTCCTTGTCTCTCTACAGGCAGGCGTCATCGGCGGCCCGGTGGGTACCAGGGCTTGTGCTGGGCCCAGACCCTCCCCTCTGGTGGCCACCACCCTCCAGGCCATCCCAGTGCTCCCCAGTCCACCCCAGTGTGCACCGGGGAGGTCCTTCCTCAGGGCCCCCACTCTATTCCCACACACCCCAGTACACCCCACCACACACACACAGGGCATCATTCCCACACCATTTCTTCCCTTCTTTCTCCTCTAATCCTTCCCCTTTCCCATTGCCCATGACACTCGTGTCCAGAAATCCCCTTCCTTGACCCCTCAGTCCCAAAGAGTCTCCCAGTCCCTTCCAGTTTTCTCCCCTTCCCCATTAATCCTGCCCCCACCCCTGCCCTGCTTCATTCCCTGGGTCCCCTCCACTGCAATCCCTTCCTCCTCACCCGCATCCCCCACAGTCCCATCCCTTCCACACCCCAATGCCCATCCTGTGGGATCCCCAATTCCCCCCACTTCACCCTTTTTGGGTTCCCTTCTCCTCCCCCCACCCTCCTGCAGGCCCTGAATTCCCCTGGCTCTCCTTGTCTCCATCCCCACCCTGGGCCCTGCAGGAACAGGGATCCCGGGGGAAACTGGGTGCAGTGGGGCTGGGGGAGCAGAAGGGATTTTCCCCCTCAGACCAGGGGCCAACCATGGGCTGGGGGGTCTGGGGACACCTGTGTCCCTCCCCAACCCCACAGGGGCCAATCCTGCTTAAACCTTTGCTCTCCTTCCCCAGCCAATCTCGGGACAAGGCGGAGGTGGATGTGTCGGGGTAAGTTCTGGAGTTGAGATGTCCCCAGTGTGGGAAATGGGGGGAAATGTAGTCCCCCCATCCCTCCTGGGCCTGGGGACACCCCAATGACCAGTGACACCTCACACTCTCTCTCCAGGGAGGCATGGATGTCCATCGAGTGAAGAGGTCTGAGGTGGGTACCCCGAGTTCTGCTGGGCCCAGACCCTCCCCTCTCATGGCCACGATCCTCCCCAGTATCCCAGTGTGTCCCAGTCCAGCCCAGTGTGTCCCAGTCCAGCCCAGTGTGTCCCAGTCCAGCCCAGTGTGTCCCAGAACCAGCCCAGTGTGTCTCTAACCCTGCCTTTGTCCCCAGCCCCCCGTGGCTGACCAGGTGGAGCTGATGCGCCAGTGACGCTCGGCTGCCTCTCTGCATGTCCAGGTGAGAAATATGGGAGGCTCCTCAGCCCCCCAAAGGAGCCTGGCAGGGCCCTGGGGGGTCCCTGAGCCCTCTGCAGTGGGCAGAGCTTGGGGACAGCAGAGGGACACGCAGGGGGCTGTCCCTGCTCCGTGTCCCGGGGCAGCTGGACAGAGCTGCCCCCAAGCCTTGCCTTGCACTGGGGGCTCTGCAGACCCCCAGGCTCACCGGGAGGGCAGGGAGGGGCTCAGGGAGGTGTCAGAGCATCCCGGGCTCAGGGGCTCTGGGGCCACATGGATCTCAGCATCCAATTCCCTTCTCCTGCCCCAGCTCCCTGCAGACAGACGGGGTGGGGACAAGGCCCCTCCCATGTCCCTGTGGACACCGGGGGTAACGTTTGGGGCTCTGTCTTTCAGGACTGGAAGTGGTGGTGACACCCGTGTCCTGGCCCCCTCCAGCGGCATGAGGAGATGATCATCCCTGGAGGACCCCCCTGATCCCCTGGGTGCCCTGGCAATTTCCCTGCAAGAATCAATAAACCCCTGCAGCAAAACAAATGCTCTGTGTCTGTCTGGGTGGGTGTGTTCCCACATCCACGGGTGCCTTCCCGTGTCCATGTGTGTTCCCACGTCCCCTGGGGCACCCGGTGGTTTGGGGGCACAGCGGGAAACAGGGTCTGACTGGGGCTGTCCAAGCACCATCCCCAAGGAGCACAGCTTGGTGTCGGGGCAGGGGAGGGTCAGGGACAATCAGGGAAGGCCCCTCAGTCCTTCCCTGTGCTCTGGGAGGGATGGGAAAGGGGATCAAAGGAGCCAGCGGGTGTCAAATGCCCCCAGATCTCAAGGGCCAGGCTCGGGGCTGAAGGGATGGAGAGCAGCCCTGCATCCAAGGCCATGGGGATAGTGGGGGATGAAAAGCAGGATGGGAGCCAGCAATGGGAGCTCACAGCCCACAACCCCCCGTGTCCTGGGCTCATCCCACAGCGTGGGCAGCAGGGGAGGGGGGTTCTGCCCCTCTGCTCCGCTCAGCTGAGACCCCCCCTGCAGTGCTGCCCCCAGCTCTGGGCTCCTCTGCCTGTCTGCAACGCACCCGCCCGCAATGGCAATGGCTTGGGGGGATTCCCCTGCCAGCCCTGGCATCTCCTGCAGCTCCATGGGCTCCTCAGCACAGCAAAGACACGCACCTCTTGGGGCACTTCCAGAGGAGGCCACCAAGGGCATCCCAGGGCTGCAGCACCTCTCGCATGGAGACAGGCTGAGAGAGTGGGGGCTCTTCAGCCTGCAGAATTAAAGGCTGTGGGGAGACCTCCTTGGGGCCTTCCAGTACTTCAAGGCAGCTTTTTAGAGACATGTGGGCAAAGGGTTCAGTAGGGCCTGTCACAATAGGACAGGGGGTGAGGAAGTTAAACTAAAAAAGTGTAAGTTCAGACTAGAGATAAAGAAGAAATATTTCATAGTGAGAATGCTGAAACACAGGAACACATTTGCAGGGAGGTGGTGGATGCCCCATCCCTGCAAACATTCAAGGCCAGGTTGCATGGGGCTCTGAGCAAGGTGATCTAGGAAAGATGTCTCTGCTCCCCCTCCAGGGGATCCCCTGCCCTGTGCTCTTGGCTACCAGAGTGATGGGCAGCTCTCAAAGGATGCAAGTGCCCAGAGAGCAGAGGGAACACACAGGACCTCTGTTAGCAGGGACATCTTCAGGTGAGATGGGAATAGTTTGGATCATCATGCTCAGGCTCCACTGTTTTGCCTCTCTGTAGTTGCACACAACGTTTGGAAGAGACTGATAACCACAAGGTCCCACAGTGTCACAGGGTCCCCTTGGTGACAGGAGGTCATCAAGTGTCCCATGTACTTGTGGGGGGAGAGTTTTTGGAGGTGTTCTCTGACCCAATCTTCCTTAGCAAGGCAAGATCTTCCTTCCAACATTCCTATAGCCTGGTCTCCCGGACCAGAGATCCCTGAGGGCTGGTCTTGTCAGTGCAAAGGTGTTCAGTAACTCTGCCTTCTCTGCATCCTTGCCATGAGCAGAGCGGCTCAGGGGGCTCCTGGGGGTCTCTGCACACGAGATCCCCCCTCACACTCTTAAGGGAACTTCCCAGGCTCACCATTCCCAGGACTCCCTGGCAGTCACTCTCCCACCAGCCCAGACACTGCTGACACTCAGGCCCCTTCCCAGCAGCAGCAGCTCCAGTGACCTGACGGGTCCCCTGTGACTCCCCACACCCCCACTCTCACAGTCAGACCAGGTTTCCTCACTGCTTCCAACCCAGGTTTCCCATGGCCGAGTCTCTGATATCTTAAAAACAGTAAAACAATTTATTTCTTGTGAAGAAACACAGATACAGGCTGAGCTGGCGCCTCAAGGAGGGACCCCCAACAAAAAACTCCTTGGGGTTTTATCTCCTCACACTCCAAGCACACAAACTGCTCTTCCTGCTGAGTCCTGGGCTCCTGCCCTGTCTCCAAGTGTCCTCTCCCTTGGCTGCTCCAGGGTCAGCAGCTCACGGCCTTTGGGCTGAGGTCCCTCACCCAGAGCTCATCCCACAGCTCCAACTGCAGCTGCTCCCTGAGCCACCTGCACCCACGGGATTCCTCAGCCCTGGGCACCACGAGGCTCCTGACAGTGTCCCAGGGTCCCTCGGGTTCCATGAGCCCCCACAGTGTCCCAGGGTCCCTTGGGTTCCATGAGCCCCCACAGTGTCCCAGGGTCCCTTTGGTTCCATGAGCCCCCACAGTGTCCCAGGGTCCCTTTGGTTCCATGAGCCCCCACAGTGTCCCAGGGTCCCTTGGGTTCCATGAAGCCCTGTGGTGTCACAGTGGCCCCTTGGTTCCATGAGGTTCCACAGTGTCCCAGGGCTCTAAACGGGACACGATGGGGGAGGGGCACAAGCTCAGGCTTGTTCCGGGAATTCTGTGGGATAACATGAAAAATTTAGAGGGACAAGGTACCCGTGAGGGCCCCTCTGAGGTGACTCTGAGATGGAGCAGCCACATCCTCCTCTGTGACATCACATCCATCCTGTGACATCAAACCTCTGCTGTGATATCAAATCGTCCCTCTGACATCACGTCCTCCCCTGTGACATCACATAGCCCCTTGACATCACGGGGAGGATGTGATGCCACATAAAGGATGTGATGTCACAGAGGAGCTGTTATGTTGCATGTGATGTCAGAGAGGAGGATGTGATGTCACAGGAAGGATGTGATGTCTCAGGAAAAATGTCATGTCATATGTTGGTAGCGACATTATAGAGGAGCTCTGATGGCATAGGAGAGATGTGATGTCACAGAGGAGGAGTGATGTCAGAGATAAGAATGTGATGTCACAGGAAGGATGTGATGTCATTGACAGACGTAATGTCATAGGAGAGTTGTGATGTCACAGAGGAGGATGTGATGTCATAGAGAAGATGTCATGCAATAGGAAGGAAGTGATGTCATAGGAGAGATGTGAGGTCCCAGAGGAGGATGTGATGTCATAGAGAAGATGTCATGCAATAGGAAGGAAGGGATGTCATAGGAGAGATGTGAGGTCACAGAGGAGGATGTGATGTCACAGTGGGGGACATGACATCACAGGGTGATGTGATGTCACAGAAAGGATGTGATGTCACCTGGAAGCAGTGATGTCATAAGGGTGGATGTGATGTCACATGAAGGATGTGATGTCACAGAGGAGGATGTGATGTCACAGAGGGGGATGTGATGTCACAGAGGGGGATGTGATGTCACAGGAGAGATGTGATGTCACAGAGGAGGATGTGATGTCACAGGAGAGATGTGATGTCATGGGGAGGATGTGATGTCACAGGAGAGATGTGATGTCACGGAGGAGGATGTGATGTCACAGAGGAGGATGTGATGTCACAGAGGAAGATGTGATGTCACAGAGGAGGATGTGATGTCACAGAGGAGGATGTGATGTCATGGGGAGGATGTGATGTCACAGAGGAGGATGTGATGTTACAGAGGGGGATGTGATGTCACAGAGGAGGATGTGATGTCACAGAGGGGGATGTGATGTCACAGAGGGGGATGTGATGTCACAGAGGAGGATGTGATGTCACAGAGGGGGATGTGATGTCACAGAGGGGGATGTGATGTCACAGAGGAGGATGTGATGTCACAGGAGAGGATGTGATGTCACAGAGGAGGATGTGATGTCACAGAGGGGGATGTGATGTCACATAGGAGGATGTGATGTCACAGAGGAGGATGTGATGTCACAGAGGAGGATGTGATGTCACAGAGGAGGTGATGTCACAGAGGAGGATGTGATGTCACAGAGGGGGATGTGATGTCACAGAGGAGGATGTGATGTCACAGAGGAGGTGATGTCACAGAGGGGGATGTGATGTCACAGAGGGGGATGTGATGTCTCTGGTACTTTAGTCTGGGCCTTCCTTCATGACCAGTCTGTAACCAAGGAAGTGCCCAGATTTCCCCGCTATTCCCCACCATTTTTACCTAAGTTGGGCTATAAGAAGAAAGGAGGAGAGGCCTTTGCCCTCTTTCCTTCCAGCTTTGGAGGTGCAGGTTCCCTGTGTGGAGTCTGTCGGGTTGGGGAGCGAGGCCTGGTAAGGCCCTGCCCACCTTGGCAGACGGAGGGTGCCGGGGTCGTTCCAGAGCCACTTTCTGTTGTCCCAAGGAGAGCAGTGGGATATCCTTTGCTAATTCTTTTAGTTGTTAGATCTTGGGATAGTGATCGTGTATATTTTTTGCTTTTGTTCCTTTTTTTCCTTCCCCTTCCCTTTCCCCTTTCCTTTTGAAATTGTACCTATATTTCAATTGTATATAAGTGTAATATAAGTGTAAATATATTTATATTTATATATATATTGCTTCAGCTGTCTCTCTCTCTCGTTTCAGTTCTCTTGGTTTTTTCTCTCTTCTCCCTTGGTTTTGGGGGGGGAGCTCTTGTGGTGAGGTTTGGAGTCTTGGCAGGGAGCCAGCTTCAAACCACCTCAATGGGATTTGTTATTATTTGGGATTTGGGGTTTATTTGGCATTTGGGATTACATGGGTTTGGGAAGTACTGGGGATCTGGGGGTTATTTGGGATTTGGGAACATCTGGGATTTGCTATTATTTGGGACATGGGAATATATGGGATTGGGAATTCTTGGGGATTGGGGGTTTATTTGGGATTTAGGAATTATTGGGGATTTAGGGGTTTCTTTGGGATTTGGGAATATATGGGATTGGGAATTATTCAGAATTTAGGGGTTATCTGGGAACATCTGGGATTTGCTTTTACATGGGATTTGGAACTACATGGGATGGGGGATCATTGGTGATTTAGGGTTTACTTGGGATTTGGGGTTTATTTGGGATTTGGAACCACATGGGATTTGGGATTTGAGTTTGGGGACCATTTGGGATTTGGGATCATTTGGGACTATTTGGAATAATTTGGGACCGTTTGGGACCATTTGGGATAATTTGGGATTGATGGGAACCCATGGATATTATGGATTAATTAGAGATTGATGGGAACCCACGGATATTATGGATTAATTAGGGGTTAATGATTTACCCACAGCTATTATGGGCTAATTAATTATTAACATGAACCCCGGGCATCATGTGCTAATTAGGGGTAATTCTGGGGGATTTTGCCTCTAAAAACTCCAAAATTTGGCATCCAGAAGGTTTATTTTTGTCGTTTTAGAGGAGGTTTAAGGCAGAAAAGATGGAGGATTTGGCTCCGCCCTCTCTTAACTCCACCCCTCCCGAATTTTGGGGACACCTCCCAAAACTTCTGGGGGGGTTTGCCTCAAAAAACTCCAAAATTTGAGGCCCAAAATGTTTATTTTTGTCGTTTTAGAGGAGGTTTTAAGGGGGGCAGGGTCAAGAGGGGGCAGGGCTACATCTGACCTCCCCCCCAAATTTAAGAGACCCCTCCCAACCCCCCACCCCAAAAATTTGGGGTCTCCACCCCAAAATAAAAACAAATTTGGGGTCCAAAATGTTTATTTTTGTTGTTTTAGAAATTTAAGGGAGGGGAGGGGGTGGGCATGGTCTCGGTGGGCGTGGCCAATAAACATCTCCATGGCAACGGCTCCTGGTGGTTTTTTGGAGGGGTTTCCACCCCCCTCCCTCGACCCCCCCCAGTTTTGGGGTTCCCCCCCATATTTTAGGGGAGCCCCTCCCCTACTTTAGGCCCCTCCTCCCCAGTTTTGGGACCCTCCCCGATTTTTGGGACCCCCTTTTGTTCTCCACCCAAATTTTGGGGTCCCCTCCCCCCAAACTCGGGGCCTCCCCCCCATCCCAACCCCCCAAATTTTGGGGTCTGCCCCTCCCCCCCATTGGGGGGACACTTGGGGGGAGGGGCTGGATCCGTCACATGAAGAGACCCCCTGGAATGAGAGAGGGAAAGGGGGGACATTGGGGGGACACTGGGGGGACACTGGGGGGACATTGGGGACACACTGGGGGGACGTTGGGGACACACTGGGGGGTCATTGGGGACACACTGGGGACACACTGGGGACACACTGGGGACATGGGGGGTCCCCACCTGTCACCTCCAGGGTGGCCCCGGTGACGTAGCCGCTGTCCCCCGACGCCAGGAAAGCCACCACGTCTGCCACGTCTGGGGGACACCGGGGGGTGGTGGCACCTCCAAGTGTCCCCAAAGTGTCCCCAACTCACCCTCAGGGTCCCCCAGTCGTCCCAGTGGCACCATCCCTGCGAACTGGAAGGGGGGGGAGACACACACACACACACGAGGGTCACCTCTGGTGTCACCTCCCCAATGTCCCCCAATGTCCCCAATGTCCCCCAATGTCCCCAATGTCCCCAATGTCCCCCCATGTCCCCAATGACCCCCAATGTCCCCAATGTCCCCCCAATGTCCCCAATGACCCCCAATGACCCCCAATGTCCCCCAATGTCCCCCCAGTGTCCCCTCATTGTCTCCAGGAGGTGCCACCCCCCCGCTGTCACCTTGTCCAGCACTTTTGGGGCACTTTGTCCGTCATGGGGGTGACGATAAATCCCGGCAGGACGGAATTGCAGCGGATCCCAAACCTAGGGAAGGGGATTTGGGGGGGTCAGAGGGGTCCCCCTGACCCGTGTCACCCCCCCACAGGGTGTCACCAACCCCCCCCGGGTCACCAAACCCCCCAATCCAGTTTTCCCGCTGATTTCCCCCCAATTTTTCCCCATTTCCCTCCAAATTCCCCCAATTTCCCCCCTTTTTCTCCATTTCCCAATTTTCCCCCAGTTTTCCCCATTTCTTCCCCTTTTCCCCCAATTTCCCTCCAAATTCCCCCAATCCCCCCCCCAATTTTTCCCCATTTCCCAATTTTCTCCCCAGTTTTCCCCAGTTCTTCCCCCTTTTCCCCCCAGTTCCCCAATTTTTCCATATTTCCCCCCAAATTCCCCCTTTTCTCTCCAATTTTTCCCCATTTCCCCCTTAAATTTTCCCAATTTCCCCCCAATTTCCCCCCATTTCTTCTTCCTTTCCCCCAGTTTCCCCCCAATTCCCCATTCCCCCCCAAATCCCCCAATTTTCCCCCAAATCCCCTCAATTTCCCCCCAAAATCCCCAAATTTTCCCCCCAATCCCCCAACTTTCCCCATTTCCCCCCAAATTTCCCCACTTTCCCCCAATTTTTCCCCTGAATTCCCCCCAAATCCCCCAATTTTCTCCCTTTCCCCTCCATTTTCCCTTGTCCCCA